>NC_091557.1:11304604-11307104 GCF_042767895.1 Penaeus vannamei | reverse complement strand
ATAATAATAATAATAATAATAATAATAATAATAATAATAATAATAATAATAATAATAATAATAATAACAATAATAACAAAATGATAATTATGAAAATGATGATAATAATAATAATGATAATAGTAATAATAATAATAATAATAATAATAATGATGATAATAATAATGATAATAATAACAACAACAACAATAATAATAACAATGCTAATGATTATAGAAATAATGACAAATGTAACAAATATTATCATCATGATATTAGCACTACTAATGATCATAGTAATGATAATGATAAGAAAAGAGCAAAAATTAAAATAAAATTAATAACAGCGATAATAAAAATGAGAAATTGTAGTAACAATAATGATAATGATAACGATAGTTATAATAACAATGAAGGTAAAAATAATAGCATTGGTAATATTGATAATAATGATAGTAATAATGTGTGTGTGTGTGTGTGTGTGTGTATTCATATATACATATAAATATATAAATATATATATATATATATATATATATATATACATATATACATATATATATATATATATATATATATATATATATATATATATATATATATATATATATATGTATATATAATAGTGTAATAGTAAGATAATTATCATAATCTTAAAATGATGATAATCATACTAGTGATAGTAATCATTATGATGATGATGATAATCATTGTAATAAAGATAACAATGATAGTGATAAAGACAAAAATTATGGTAATAGTAATTATAATAATAAGAGTTATAATAAAAGATAAAAAGAACAATGATAATTATAACAATGATGATGAAATCAATGATAAATGGTAACAAGAACATCAGCAATAATAGCAATGGTAATAATGATGGTAATAGTAATGGCAATAATAATAATGATAATGATAATAATAATGATATAGATAATAATGTAATAAGAATAATGATAATGAAAATGATGATAATAAAAATGAATAAAAATGATGATAATGAAAATAATAGAAATAATTATATTGATAACTAGAAATGGTAGTAAAAGTAACATTTGTAATGATAACAATATTAATACCAATAATGATATCTATGATAATAATAACGATAATAACATTAATAATAACGGTTATTATAATAATTGTAATGGTAATAAATAATAAAGATAAAAGTAATAATAATAATGATAATAATAATAATAATGATAATAATAATTATGATAATAATGATAATGATGATAATAGTACTAATGGTAATGATAACAAAAGGATTAATAATGCTAATAATAGTAATAAAAATAATGATAATAACCATGATAGAAATGTTAATGATAACAACGATAATAAGAATAATGATAATAACTATGATAGAAATATTAATGATAACGATAATAAAATTAATGATAATAATGATAATGATGATAATAATAGTAACAATAATATTTATAATGATAATAATTACGATCATGATAATAATGATAGTTATGACGATAATGATAATGATAATAATGATAAGGATAATTTTGATAATATTACTAATAATTATGATAATAATAATGATAATAATGATAACAATAATAATAATCATTATTAATGTCAGTAATGATAATTGTTATAATGCTAATAATGATAATAGTGATAATAATCATAATGATAATAAAAATAACAATGATAATAACGATCACAATGATAATAATTATAACAATGCTAATAGTAACAATAATGATAGTAGTAATGGCAATGGTAATAACAATAATAATAGTAACAATGATAATAATAATAACAACAGCATTAACAAAACAACAATAATGAGTATAATGATAATGATAATAATGATAATAATGATGATGAAGCTCATAGCTATAATGATGATCAATATGATAATTATGAAAAGAATTATAATAATAATGATACTAAGAGTAATGATAATAATAGTAATGATAATAATAATAATGATAATGATAACAATAATGATAATAATAATGATAATGATATTGGTATTGAGGATTATGATAACAATGATAAAGATAAAAAAAAATAATGATGGTGGTGATAATGATAATGATAATAATGATAATAATTATTGATATTGATAGTGATAATAAAGATTATTGTAATAATGATAATAATAGTAATATTAATTGTAATAATAATAACAATAAAGGTAATAATAATAATAATAATAATAATAATAATAATAATAATAATAATAATAATAATAATAATAATAATAACAATAATAATAATAATAATAATAATAATGATAATGATAACAACAATAATAAGGACAATGTTAAAAGTAATGTTAATAACAAGGATGATGATAATGATGATAATAATAATAGTGATAATGATGATATTGATAACAATAATGACAATAATGATGATGATAATAATAATAATAATAATAGTAATGATAATAATAATAATAATAATAATGGTAATGATGATAATAATTATGATACCGATACCAATAATGATAGTGATAATAATAATAATAATCATAATGTTAATAATG
>NC_091557.1:11284604-11287104 GCF_042767895.1 Penaeus vannamei | reverse complement strand
GGTCTTTCCTAGGATGAGGGGGCATTTTCGGGGTCCTTTTTGGGGGGGGGGTGAGGGGGCATTTTTCGGATTCTTTTTTAAAGATGAGGGGGCATTTTTCGGGGTCCTTTTTTAAGATGAAGGGGAAAAAGTTGGGGGGGGGTCTTTTCTAGGGTAGGGATAGAAAGGTCTTAAAAAGCGAGGTTGAAGAAGTCTTTCTTATGGTTGGGGGTTGGGCGTGTGAGGTCTTTTAGGTCTTCAGCGATCCAGACAGATCTTGATTCAAGCTTGATTCGGCCATTCCTTGAGGCAGTGGTGGCCTTGTAAGACAATGTTGTGTGTGTTATATGTTATTTATATCTTATATGTCATTTGTTTGCTTATATAAATGTTGTTTGTTATCTATATGTTTCATAAATGTTATATGTTATCTATATATTATATAAATATATGTTATCTGTGTTAGATAAGTTAAATGTTATTCATATGTCATACAAATGTTGTAATGTATCTATATGTTATAGAAATGTCAGGTATTTATCTCTTTTATGACCAATTTGCAAATCATATCAACATTTATTCAAAGTCCTAACTGTTCCTTTTATAATACTAGAACGGGCACATATACACCACAGGGTGATGCTCCCAGATAGATTTATATACGGTTACAGAGGGAGAGAGAGAGAGAGAGAGAGAGAGAGAGAGAGAGAGAGAGAGAGAGAGAGAGAGAGAGAGAGAGAGAGAGAGAGAGAGAGAGAGAGACGAAGAAGACGAAAAATAACAAGGAAAATGATAAGAATGATAATAAGAATGATAGGAAAAAACAAGTTGCATAATTATAAAAAAACAAATGGTAAAAAAATTGATAATGAAATTAATAATAAAACAAGAAAAAAAGAAATAATAATAATAAGGAAAAGAAGCAAAAAGAAAAAAAAATGATAACACAAAAAGGGGGGAAACGACAAGAAAAATAATAATAACAAGACGACGAGGGAAAAAAAGAACCCAAGGAGGCATCCAAACCAGAAAATAAAAACAGAATGATAACCCGGGACAAATGAGCAGCAATGCACCAACCGCATCTGCGAAACTGCTTATCATCCTCACTTTACAAACAGGCAGGCCATTACACCAAGTAATGTGTGTCTTTGCGTCTGTGTGTGTGTGTATGTGCGCCCGTGTCCCTTGCGTGTGAGCGTGCCAGACCCACGTGCACATACACGCACGTACACGGGGGGTTTGGTACACATGCACGCACACCCTCAGAACGTCATAGTTACTTGAGATCCCACTCGGCTGTGGCTCTAACGCGATTAGGGCGGGATCCCCGAGCGGCCAGGGCGGGGGCGGGGGGCGAGGGGGGGCAGGGCGGGGGGTGAGGGGGGCCAGGGCGGTGCCAGGGTTAAAGCCAGGCGGCGGAGGTGCCAGGATTACGGCAGGGTGGGCATGACAGTGCCAGGGTTAAAAAGGACAGTGCCAGGGATACGGCTAGGGTGGACATGACAGTGCCAGAGATACGGCAGGGTGGGCATGACAGTGCCAGGGTTAGAAAGGACAGTGCCAGGGATACGGCAGGGTGGGCAGGACGGTGCCAGGGTTAAAAAAGGACAATGCCAGGGATACGATAGGGTGAGTACGGCGGTGCCAGGGTTCAATCCAGGCAGGCGGTGGAGTTGCCAGTGTTACACCGGGTGGGCTTGGCGGTGCCAGTATTAGGACAGGGTGGGCAGGAATAAGGCAAGGTTAAAGCTGGGCAACATTAGGTCAAGACAGGGTTTGCATTGCAGCGAAAGGGTTGATTTGGCAGGGGGGGGGGCAGGGCAGTGCAAGGTAACCATGAAGTCAATAATGATAACAGCAAAAATGGCGAGCTGTAAATATAAATGGAAAAAAAATTAAGAGATTACAACAGATAACCGTGGGGGTGATGGTGACATTAATGAAAATACAAAAGCAACTGCAATAAAAACAATAACAGCAAAGACTGATAATAATGACAAATTATTTAAGGTCGGAGATATTAATGAGATATTTCCTTCCTTCCCTCCTCCTTTCTCTCCTTTTCTCTCTCTCTTCTCTTCCTCCCTCTCTCCCTCCCTTCCTCCTTCCATCCCTCCTTTCCTCCTTCCTCCCTCCTTCCCTCCCTCCCTCCTTCCCTCTCACCCTCCTCCTTCTCCACCCTAAACACTCCTTCTTGAAGACTGACCTCCAGCAGCCTGAGAGAAGCTGAATCACGTGCTCACGTCATGGTAGCGGAGGAGGGGGCGGGGGAAGCGGGAGACAAGAGAGGAAAAGAGAGAGAGAGAGAGAGAGAGAGAGAGAGAGAGAGAGAGAGAGAGAGAGAGAGAGAGAGAGAGAGAGAGAGAGAGAGAGAGATGAGAGAGAGAGAGAGAGAGAGGGGGAAAAAGGGAGGGAAAGAGGGAGGGGAGGGAGGTGGAGGAGGAGGGAGGGAGGGAGGGAGAAAGAAGAGAGAGAGAGAATAAGGCTAGACAGAAGTGAAAAACGGAGACAAGATAAA
>NC_091557.1:11280754-11284104 GCF_042767895.1 Penaeus vannamei | reverse complement strand
ATTGAGTATTCATAGTAAAGACGACGATACTGCCTAAGTAAGCACAACTCGAAATCATTTATATAATCCAGGCACTTGCTGGTGCGTCACGCGAAAATAACCGACGTAAGCTTCTCTTCAACCATCTGTCTGAGGGACTGATGGTCGGTGTCCGGATCCGTGGCTACACCAGATCGTCTGCTCGAGTTATATACATATATTTCTAAATAATGCCGTTCAAAACTCGCACACGAGTCTTGATAATGATGCTATTGCAAAGAGGTATATATCTAACATCTCTCTGTCGGAAAGGACATCGCGTTTATGGCCTAAAACGGCAAATGAAGGAAAAATGAAAGCATCAGAACGCGAGCCCCCTCACGGCCACCCTCCCGCCACGAGGAAGAGTCGACAGCCATCATGAAGACAAATATGGCGGATTATCTGAGGAAAATCGAGGATAATTTAAGGGAACTCCTGGCCTCATGTCAAGGGTCATATATTTCCGACAATTATCTTCCTAGTACGCAACTATATGGGTTAACATTTGTTCCGGAGAGAGCGTGCGAACGGGAGAAAATTGCTGAGATGAGAATGTCGTTGCGTTACAAGCACATATTTTTGCGACATTATCTCCAAGTATAAGTAAAAATATAGCAATTCGAGCTATAGAAAACGCGAATGAATAGAGGTAAAATAAGAATTAAAAGACCAAAACGATGAAAATGGAGAATTTACAATAAAAAGAAGAAAAAGAAAAAAAAGCGAAAAATGAGTCGCAATCAACTTTGAAAGAGAACACAAAATTTGTCTCAAGTTCCTTCAGGACACTCCCTCCAGACCTCCTTTTCCTCCTCCTCCTGCCGGTCCACCACCGCTCAGATTTACCGGCATTCTGACGCCTCTTAACGACCCGATCTGCCCTCCTCAGTTGCCGACCATTTTGGCTGCCAAATTACATTACAGAGAGAAAACGGCTGTCTCAGGGAAAACGGGAACAGCCACTGGAGGGGAGGGGTGACTGGGGGAGGAGGAGGAGGAAGAGGAGGAGGAGGAGGAGGAGGAGGAGGTGGAGGAGGAGGAAGAGGAGCAGGAGGAAGAGGAAGAGGAGCAGGAGGAAGAGGAAGAGGAGCAGGAGGAGGAGGAAGAGGAGCAGGAGCAGGAGGAGGTGGAGGAAGAGGAGGATGAGGATGAGGATGAGGTGGAGGAAGAGGAGGAGGAGGATGAGGATGAGGAGGGGGTATTACTACAGTGAAAAAAGGGAGAGCAGATGTAATGCCGAAAGAAAGAAGTAAGTATTAGTGTAACACAACGACAAAAAATGGGGTTGATATAACAGGTAGAAATAGCGAGAGAAGATGAAGTGTTGGTAAAATGGGAGAGTAAATATATAATCAGAAAGAAAGAGAAAGTATATCTATGGAAGGATTCAGAAAGAGAATGTAAGTAAATATATATACACACACACACACGCATACATATGTACATTTATACATATATACCCCCCCCCACACACACTGATATTCATACACAGACACACATAAATATATAATTCAAGAAGGCGGAATGTTGATGACGATGATGATAATGATAATGATGATAGTTATGATAATAATAATAATAGTGATAACAGCAACATCAGCAACAATAATGATACTAATATTGATAATGACAATAGTATTGCCAATAGTGATACTAATCATCATGACAATAGCAATAATAACAGCAACAAGAACAATAATGATGATGATAATAATATTAATGATGACGATGATAATGATGATAGTAATAATGACAATAAAAATATGATATCAATAATAGCTACAAAATGATGTTGATAATATGAACAATAATAAATGATGATTATAATGATAATGATAATTACAATGATAATCAGTGTTAGTGTTATTAAATTGCTGTACTATATCAATACTATCATTCTTATCTACAATGACGGTAGCAATGATATCAATGATACTGATAACAGATATAAAATAATGAGGGTAATAATGATGGCACTGATAATAATGATAATGATGATGATAACTATGATAATGATCATAATAATAATTACAGTAGCAATAACGATGATAACAATATAACAATAACAATTATGATAATAACAAAATAACATTAATAACAATAATGATAATAAAAAATAACATAATAACAATAATGATCATAACAAAGTAACTTTAATAACAATAATGATAATAACAAAATAACATTAATAACAATAATAAGGAAAACATAGAAATAATTGACAATGATAACAACAACTATCACAGTTACCGTTGTCTTTATCGTTTATGAAATTACTTTTATCACCATCGCCCTTCGTCTTCGCAATCTGTGACTAATATCGCTGTAAATGTCGTTATCGCTATTATCTCATCCTTTACTTGTTATCATTATCGCTATTCTTAGTCATGTTATCAATACTACCTTCATGGGTATCATTATCATTCCTGAGGTATTAAGCACAATCTCAGTCTTGTTCTTGTTATCATTACTTGTACAACAATATTTTTTTGTTATCAGGATCATTATAATTATAATTAGAGTCATTTGTATTATTGTAGCTTAGTATTCCTACTTTTATTATGATAACTTTTGCCTTTGTTATCATTGCTACTATTAATATGTTTATTGATGTTGTTATCACTAGCTTTAATACCGGTAGAAATATTAGCAATATCATCATAATTAATATAATTGTATATTGGAATTATCGTCATTATGATAATTATGACTGAATATTGTAATAATTATGATAATTGCAATCTTGATAATCATAATCATCATCATTGCTGTCATAGTATATAATGGTTATCATCATCGCCGTTATCATATTACCAAGTAGCATTAATATTTTTATTGTTTGATCAGGTTATTAGAGAAATCATAAACAAGCTATCAGTGACAATTTTGATGATGAGTATAATGATGATGATGACGGTGATGTTAATGGTGATGATGATGATGGTGATAGTGCTAATGATGATAATGATAATAAACATGACAATGATAACATCAATAATGATGATGAAGAGGGTGATAATAATGTTAATAATTGCCATTATTATTATTACATCTTTTATTCATATTGCTATCATTGTTATTAATATCACTATTATTACTATAGATTTTATCATTATCATCAGTATTGTTTTTGTTGTTGATATGATTATTATAATTATCATTATTGTTATTGTTGTTATCATTACCATTATCATCACTATTATTAGCATTATTGCTATCATTATTCTTATTATTTTAATCTTATTCTTGCTATCAATGTGATCATCATTATCATTATTACTACAATTATTGTTTATAAAGTTATTGTTATCATTATCATTATTATTGAT
>NC_091557.1:11255754-11268254 GCF_042767895.1 Penaeus vannamei | reverse complement strand
TCTCTCTCCTCTTCACTTCGTCTCATTCTTACTCGTTCTCTTACTGTCTTTTCTCACTAATTGACCTCACTATCTCTCTCTCTCTCTCTCGTTCGCTCCTTTCTGTTCTCTCTCTCCTCTTCACTTCGTCTCATTATTCCTCGTTCTCTTTTCTTACTGTCTTTCTCACTAATTGACCACACTATCTTTCTCTCTCTCTCTCCTTACTTTACTTCGTCTCATTCTTACTCCTCTATTCTTACTGTCTTCTTTCACTGAGGTTCATCTCTTCCTTTCTCTCTTTCTTTGCCGATTTATCTGTTCGCACTTTCCTTCCTCCCCCACCTCGGTTTATCTATCTCGCGGGCTCTCCATCTGTCTCCCTCTTTCCTTCTGTCCCTCCCTCTCTATTTATCAGTTTATCCATCCATCATTCTATCGCTTGCTGTCTGTCTCCCTCCCCTTCTCCCCTCCCTCTCAATCTCATACACACACATTCTCTTTCTTTCTTTCTCTCTCTCAGTGTATCTGCATGTGTGTGTGTGTTTGTGTGTGTGTGTGTGTGTGTGTGTGTGTGTGTGTGTGTGTGTGTGTGTGTGTGTGTGTGTGTGTGTGTGTGTGTGTGTGTGTGTGTGTGTGTGTGTGTGTGTGTGTGTGTATGTAATTGTGCATGTCTCTGTCTCTGTTTGTCCGTGTCTCTGTCTCCCTCTCTCGCTCACGCACACTCACTCTGTCTTTTTTTGTATGTCATGGATTATAGAATCAATTCATACCCACGGAAGCTAAGAAATATGAATGAAATGCCGACGATAGGATTATCCTCCCACTATCAAAACATCAAGATCTTTACAAACACCAACACTGAAAGCTTATCTTGTCGAAATTCTTTGTCCTAACAGAGGGGAAACTTGGAGGACCTATACAAAGTATCTTTTTACCATAGATGCCTATCAAATCTACTTTACTCTAGTACTAATAATGGCAGCGTTTATGAAATCAATGAGGATGATGCCGATAACCCTAACAGTGGCAAGAGAAGGATAACAATAAGAGGTGATATGGAAACCAACAGCGACCAAAAGCAGCGATGATGATGATGCCTATAATATTCCTCTTCGGCAGCTAGTAGATGTCCTTCTGCATCTCGAGTCGTGATCAGGACTCGGACCCATCGCGGGCAATGGTAATCATGATAATAGTAATGATATCAACATTATCATTCATTATACTATTATCGTGAGGGTGAGAGGGAGAGTGGGAGAGAAAGAGAGAGAGAGGGGAGGGGAGAGAGAGAGAAAGAGGGGAGGGGAGAGAGAGAGAGAGAGGGGAGGGGAGAGAGAGGGATATATATATATATATATATATATATATATATATATATATATATATATATAGAGAGAGAGAGAGAGAGAGAGAGAGAGAGAGAGAGAGATAAAGAGAGAGAATGAGAGAGAGGGAGAGAGAAAGAGAGACAGACAGACAGACATACAGAGACAGAGACAGACAAACAAACAAACAGAAAGACAAACAGACATTCGGACAAAGCATTAACAAGATAGCGTGAATCAATAGCAATAGAGAAAATATATGCGATTGCGTTCTCGGCCTTAAACATTCTCGATTTCTTTGCAATTACATGAGAAAAAAAAATATTCATTCCATTTTACAAGAAAAAAACAAAACATGATAATACAAGCGAAAGAATAGATTAAAAAAGATTAACGATAAAAATAATGATGCCGACGATTGTTGTTATCACTGTTATTGTTGCTATCATTGATATTTCTTAGATAAAAAGTGTCCTTCTGTTATTTTAGATATTGTTATTATCATTCCTAATATCTTTATCATTGTTACTCTTGATAGACTACTGGTTTGTTAAAATTTTGCAAGGCACGACCCAGTGAATATTCGTATATAAAGACATGCATATACATAGAAATAAATGCATATCTATCTATCATATATATATATATATATATATATATATATATATATATATATATATATATAGAAATATATATATATACATATATATATATATATATATATATATGTGTGTGTGTATATATGTATATATATACACATTTATCTATCTATCTATAACGTAGATATACATGTCTAGACTGATAAAAAGGCATATATTTCAGCATATACATAGAAAGAAAGGCATATCTGTCTATTTATCAGATATATATATACATTTACCTATATATCGACTTTATCATATTATTATCTTTATTATTATTATTATTATTGTTAGAATTATTATTATCATATCATCATTATCATTATCATCATTACTATTATTATTGCTATTATTGCTATTATTAATATCATTTTTACTATCATTATTATTATTATTATCATTATCATTATTATTATTATTGTTATCATTATTATTATTATCATTATTATTATTGTTATTATTATTATTATTATTATTATTATTATTATTATTATTATTATTATTATCATTATTATTATTATTATCATCATTATCATTATTATCATTATTAATATTATTATCATTATTATCATAATTATTACTGTTATCGTTATGATTTTCATGATTATTATTATTATTATCATTATTATTTTCATTATCATTATGATTGTTATTATTATTATTATTAGTATTAGTATTAGTATTATCATTATTATTATTATTATTATTATTATTATTATTATTATTATTATTATTATTATTATTATTATTATTATTATTATTATTATCATTATTATTATTATCATTATCATTATCATCATCATTATTATCGTTATCATTATTTTCATTGTTAATATTATTATCATTATTATCATAATCATTACTGTTATCGTTATGATTTTCATGATTGTTATTATTATTATTTTTATTATTATTATTATCATTATTATTATTATTATTATTATTATTATTATTATTATTATTATTATTATTATTATTATTATTATTATTATTATTATTATTATTATTATTATTATTATTACTATTATTATTATTATTATTATTATTATTACTATTATTATTATTATTATCATCATTATTATTATTATTATTATTATTATTATTATTATTATTATTATTATTATTATTATTATTGTGATTATTATCATTGTTATTATTATGATTCCTATTAGTATTATCATTATTATCATTATCATTATCATGATTATTATTATTATTATTATTATTATTATTATTATTATTATTATTATTACTATCATTATTATTATTATTATTACTGTTATTATTATCATCACTATTATTATTATAATATTATTATTATTATTATTATTATTATTAATATTATTATTATTATTATTATCATTATTACTATTATCATTATTATCATCATTATTACTATTATCATTATTATTATTGTTATTGTTATTATTATTATAATTATTGTTATTATTATTATTATTGTTATTATTATTATCATTATTATTATCATCATTATTGTTATTATTATTATTATTGTTATTATTATTTTTATTGTTATTGTTATTATTATTATTATTGTTATTATTGTTATTGTTATTAATATCATTATTATGATTATAATTATTATTATTGTCACTATCATTATTATGAAGATCATCATCATCATCACTAATGTTATTATCATCATTATTATCATCATTGTTAAAATCATTACCATTACCATTATTGTTATTATCATTGTTATCATTATTACTATTACTATTACTATCTCACTATTACCATTATCATTATTATTACCAATTTCATTATTAATACCATTATCAATGTTGTTATTATTAGTTTTTTACTATTATGATTATTATGATAACTATTTCTCATTATCATTATCGTCCTTATCATCATTATTGTTGTTATTATCGTTATTATTATTACTATTATTATGATCATTATTGTTATTATTATCATCATTTTCATTATTATTGTCATTATTATCATTGTTGTTGTTGTTATTATTATCATTATTATTAGTAGTAGCAGTAGTACTAGTAGTATCATGTATCATTATCATTATTGTTGTCATTCTTGTTCTTGTTATTATGATTATTTTCATTATTATCATTATTTTCATCATTATCATAATCATCATAATCATTGCTATCATTATCCTGTATCATTATTATTATCGATATCATAATTGTTTTTTATCATCATTTTTATTGTCACATTTATCATTATCATATATTATTTATTATTATTTTTTACTATTACTATTATCATTATCAACATTATTATTATCCTCAATGTCATTATTATTATCCTCATTGTCATTATTATTGTTATCATTATCATTATTACTATCATCAATATCATTATCATTACTATCGTTGTTTGTATATGTTTAATAACCGATTTTGTTATACATACACGTTCATTTTCATAACAAAAATATAAAAGATTTTATTTCGCTAAAAAAGATAAAACCGCTCTTGAAAAAAATGTTGATTGGTAAAAGATTATACAAATATACGTATCAAAAACGGATGGGACAGCAATAATGAAAGTCTTGTTTCTGGCCGTGGCTGCTTTGCTTGTCTGAATCAAAACAAGACGAAGACTCAGATGGAAATGGTGAGGTTAGACTTAAATGCACACAAACGCACTTACAAGCGAACGCACATACAGGCAAACACACATACAGGCAAACACACATACAGGCAAACACACATACAGGCAAACACACATACAGGCAAACACACATACAGGCAAACACACATACAGTCGAACACACATACAGACAAACACACACACACACACATACACACACACATATGCAAAAAACAACAAAAAACACACGCCCCCCCCCACCTTTCTCCCACAAACACACAGTCAAACACGCGCAAATGTACAATACGCCCATGAGTATATCCTGAGGGCGAAGGGACAGGTTTGCTACACTAGGGCGGTAGGTGAGTGGGGAGGGTGGAGGGGGGGGGCTAACGACAACTCTCCCCCACCCCTTTTTAAGAATTCCAAGGGCCATCAAACGCTTTAATGTAACGTAATTCGCACCCTTATGTGATAATCTGGAATGGAGAGGGATTGTTCACTGGCACCTGAGATGATTAAAACGGATATGAATATTGGAATCTATGTTTTTGATTTCTTTTTTATGGTTATTTTTTTACGGTTGTTCTTGTTGTCTTGTTTCTGTTTCAGGATTTAATACTAAATTTATCGACGTATTTTCATTTTTGTTTAGTATTAGCAAAGGCATAATCTACATACATTAGAAAACACACATGAACTTACAGATATAGACAGATATACACACTCACACACACGCACATACACATACTCAGATAAATATATCTACACACACACACACAGGCACGTACAAACGCACACACATACGCAATTACAAACACACACATACGCAATTACAAACACACACATACATACATATATACACATACATACACATACACACATACATCCACATTCACCCATACATCCACATACACACATACTCACGAACAAAGACACACATACATACACATACATAAACGAACATATAAACACACACACACATACACATAAAAACACATACAAACACACGCACACATACACACGCAAATACAACTTTTTCTATGTATCCCATTGCCCTCTCCCCCTCTCTCTTATTGCTGTATTATGTATACTAATCGTGTAATAGTTTGTTAATCAATCTGATGTAATTTTCGGATAAGCTCACATCTGGAGGTGCCCCGCGGCCTGAGGGGGGGGGGGGAGGGAGAGAAGGGGAGGATACGGAGGGTGGGTCAGGAGAGGGAGGAGGGGATGGAGGGAGAGGGTGGGGAGAGGGTTGGATGGGAAGGGAGGGAGGGGGAGATGAGGGGAGATGAGGAAGGGAGGGGGGGAGAGAAGGGGAGGATACGGAGGGTGGGTCAGGGGAGGGAGGAGGGGATGGAGGAAGAGGAGGGGAGGGGAGGTGAGGGAGGGAGGGAGGAGGGGAGGTGAGGGAGGGAGGGAGGGAGAGAGGAGGGGAGGTGAGGGAGGGGGGAGAAGAGGGGAGGCGAGGGAGGGAGGGGGAGAGGAGGGGAGGTGAGGGAGGGAGGGAGAGGGGGGGAGAGGAGGAGGGTGAGGGAGGGAGGGAGGGGGGAGAGGAAGGGAGGTGAGGGAGGGAGGGAGAGGAGAGAGAGAGAGAGGAGGAGAGGGATGGATACGAAGGAGGGGGTAATCGGGAGAGGAAAGAAAGGGAGGGACGGAGAGAAGGAGAGGGAGAATAAATAAGGGGAGATGGGAGAGGAGATAAAGAGAGAGAGAGGGGGAAGAAATGGAGGAGAGAGGAGGAGGGAAGGGAAACATGGAGGCGCGCTAGGAAGAAGAGAAGAATGGGGGGGGGAGGTACGATATATGATATATATATATATGATATAGAAGGGAAGGAAGAGGAAATGGGAAGGGAGGAAAAATAAAGATAAGAAAAAGAATGTGGAATGGCAAGAGAGAAAGTGAGAAACGGTAAAGGAGAGAAGGGAGAGATGTGAGAGAAAACAAGGAGTGGAGAAGATAGGGAAAAGGAAGCTGCGAGAGGGAGGGAAGCGGAGCGCGAAGGAGATAGAAAGTGAAAGAAAGTCAAAGAGGGAACGCAAGCGAAACAAGAGCAGAAAAGAAAAAAAGAAAGAGACAAAGAAAAAAGAAAACCAACAAAACAAAAACAAAAATGCAGAAAATCAGAGAGAAGAGAGCGATTAAATCCACGAGAGAGATTCAGAGCCCGCAGCAAGGTACACCCCCCCCCGCCCCCCACCCCTCTTAACACCGAGCAGAATCCCCTTTTAATAACACGCCGATCCCTCCAGCCGGTCAGATGCCTTGCCTTCCTGATCTATCAAATGGATTCGCCGGACGCTGCTGCTCCTGCTGCTCGAATTCAGCCAGTGAGGTGGAAATGAACTGAGTTGGAGCACCAGGTCTCCCTTTCTCTCTCTCTCTCTTTCTTCCTCGTCTCATTTCTTCCCCCTCCCCTCTCTCTCTCTCTCTTTCTTCCCCGTCTCCCTTCTTTCCTCCCTCTCTCTCTCTCTCTCTCCCTCCCTTTCTCGCATCCTCTCTCTCTCTCTCTCTCTTTCTGCCTCGTCTCATTTCTTTCCTCCCTCTCTCTCTCTTCCTCGTCTCCCTTCTTTTCTCCCTCTCTCTCTTCCTCCCTTTCTCCCACCCTCTCTCTCTCTCTCTTCCTCGTCTCATTTCTTTCCTCCCTCTCTCTCTGTCTTCCTCGTCTTCCTTCTTTCCTCCCCCTCTCTCTCTCTCTTTCTTCCTCGTCTCATTTCTTTCCTCCCTCTCTCTCTATCTATCTTCCTCGTCTCCCTTCTTTCCTCCCTTTCTCCCATCCTCTCTCTCTCTCTTTCTTCCTCGTCTCCCTTCTTTCCTCCCTCCCTTTCTCCCATCCTCTCTCTCTCTCTCTTCCTCGTCTCCCTGCTTCCCTCCCTCTCTCTATCTCCCTCTCTTTCTCTCATCCTCTCTCTCTCTTCCTCTCCCTGCCTCCCTCTTTCTTTTCCTCTCTCTCTCAATACCCATACAGTGTCTCTCTTTCCTCCTTCCTCCTTCCTCCTTCTTCTTCTCTTTCTCCATCACCCATCGCAAGGACTGCTTACAGAAAGTAGTGATGTATGTATACACACCAAAGGGTTATATGTATAAAATGATATGTATGTATTACTTACATTACTTAACACAAAGAAAAAGAGGCAGATATAGAGACGGAGAAAAGAGAGGTAGAGAAAGTGAGAGAGAGAGAGAGAGAGAGAGAGAGAGAGAGAGAGAGAGAGAGAGAGAGAGAGAGAGAGACAGAGAGAGAGAGAGAGAGAGAGAGAGAGAGAGAGAGAGAGAGAGAGAGAGAGAGAGAGAGAGAGAGAGAGAGAGAGAGAGAGAGAGATCGACGTGGAATACCGGTCATAAAAAGAAAATAGATTATTGTAGAGAAGACTTATAAATCCACATAATTCGTGTGCAATTATGTAGAGAAACGAACATCACAATGGCTTATTACAAAATGATTGCATTTAATATTGCAAGAGCAGTGAGGAGGAAGAATTAAAGTAATTGATGTGTTATTTAGATGAAATCACTTCTAATGCTTATTACAATTTAAGGCGTTAATGAGAGTAATTTCATTAAAACTTCGCTATGTAATGACAATATTGAGGATTCAATAATTAAATGTGTTAGATCGGATTTGATTATTTTTGCTATAATCAAGACAAGGGATTTTCGTGCTAATGGAAGACGATATGAATATAATCATATACACAATTTCTTTATCAATAAAAGGTACCTCTTTGATTCAAATTATTCTAATATTGGTCTCGACAATTCTCCGTAACAATAAGAAAATAGAAAAGCGAAAATATATCGATATAACTCTTCAACTCTCTTATTAACAATCAACACATACAAACATACCCCCCCCACTCCCACACACAACCAAACATCCATCCCACACACACATCCACACCCCACGCGCCCCCAACGCATCCCTCCATCACAAACCCCGCTATACGCACATCCCCGTAACGCTCCTAGAGAAACGAATACCGGATGTGACGTCATAAACCCGCCACCGCCATCTTGAACTACATCCTCGCGAGACAGGAAGATGAAGCCAACTGTCGCCGTTGCATCCTTTGCGGCTGGATCTCGGCGAGGAGGCGAGGAGGGGGGGGGGCGTCGCTCCGATTTCTCTCTCCTTCTCCTTCTCCTTAATATTGTTATTATCATCATTATTATTATTATTTTTTTTTTTTTTTTATAATTCTTCGGTTTTGTATTATTGTTTCTCTCTCCTACTTCTTCTTCTTATTTTTTTTTTATTTCTTCCGTTTAGTATTATTGTTTCTCTCTCCTTCTCCTAATTCTTCTTCTTATTATTATTTTTAAAAAATTCTTTGGTTTAGTATCATTGTTTTTCTTCTTGTTGTTCTTATTCTTCTTAATATTATCATTTTTGTTTTTCTATTCTTCTTTGTATTGTTTTTCTCCTAGTTCTTTTTATCATTTTAGTTTTTCTTATTATTATTGTTTTTCTTCTCTCTCCTTCTCCTTCTTCTTCTTATTATTTTTTAAAATTCTACGGTTTAATTTTATTGTTTTCCTTCTTGTTGTTCTTCCCATTCTTCTCAATATTATCATTTCTTTGTATTATTGTTTTTCTTCTTCATGGTCTTCTTTATATCATTTTAGTTTTTCTTATTATTATGCTTTTTCTTCTCTTTCCTCCTTCTTCTTATTATGAATTTTATTGTTTGTCCTTCTTGTTCTTCTCAGTCTTTTTAATATTATTATTTTAGTTTTTCTTCTCACTGTTTTTCTTCTCTCGCCTTCTCTTTCTTCTTAATATTATCATTTTTGTTCGTCTTATGATTTTTCTTCGTCTTATGATTATTATTTGTTCTTCTTATTTTTGTTTTTTCTTAGTTTTATTACTTTTCTTCTCTCGCCTTCTCCTTCTTCTTAATATCATGATTTTTGTTCTTCTGTTTTCTTAATACTATTATTTTAGTTTTTCTCTGTCCTTCTTCTTCTTAATAAGATATTTCGTTCTTCGTTATATTATTGTCTTTGTTCTTGTTCTTCTCATTCTTCTTGATATCATCATTTTTTGTTTTTCTTCTTCATATCATTGTTTTTTTCTTGTTTTTCTTTATCATTGTTGTTATTACCATTACCATAATTAATATCATTACCATTATCATTGATATTCTTATCATTATTAATATTATTATTACTATCATTATCATTTTTGTTATTATCAATTATTATTGATATTACTATTATCATTGTTATTATTGTTATCATTGTCATCATTATTAGTATTGTTATTATTATTAGTACTGTCAGATTTTTTTTCTTTTCCTTGGAAGAAGCCCATCACTTTTTCTGACAATTCAACCGGGAGGGAGAAATATCTCTCGTTTAATGTACTAATTTAAGGGAGTACAAGGGATAGCTTTATTAACATGTGGATAGGCGCCGGTAAATGTGCATATTTGAATACACATATGGGCCTATCTATCTGTCTGTCTATCTAACTATTTTTATATATATCACATACATTCACGCACACATACACACATATTGAAGTTGCTGTCTGAATGTATGTATGTGTACACATTATATACATACACATACTTTAATGTTATATATATGCATTCATATAAATACACACATATACACATAAACATGCATATGGATAAACATACAGTTTATGCACAAATATCAATACATTTCTACGTCAATATGTAGTTTCCTAATTATGTGCGTGTTTGTTTTTATGCTTATTTATTTATGTTAATGTATGTGGGTGCGAATTCATTTACGCAATTTACATATTTACATGGAGTTCAATAGTATTATATTGATGTAGCATTTTCTTCCTACATAGATACAGAAGCCTTAAATTTTGTGATCATTATCTGTTGCTATTTATCAATGCCTTTAACTGACTCTTCAGCTAGGTCTTCATTATTCTCTGTCTCCTCTTGTTTCATGCCTTTATCCATTTTGCTTCATTCATTTGACTGGTTTTTCTATTATCTTGTTGCTTCTTATCATCAATTTACTTGCATCTTCAACATCTTTATTGTTTCTTTAACTGTGTATTCAACACTTTTATTACACTTAATTATTAATGTTTCTTTTCAACTTCTTTATTACTCGTTATTATTCACTCAGTTACTAATTCAATCTTCTAACTGCACTTTACCATTCACTTAACTATTCATTCAACAAGTGCTCTTTATTTTTTCATTAAACTATCTATTTAATAAGGCTATTACTCGGCCTTCATTTAACAATTCATTCAACATCGCTATTACTTATTATCTCGCTATTACTTACTATCTAAACCATTAAACTAAACGAAACTGCTATTACTAAACTATCTAAGCTAAACTACTATTACTATTAAACTCGTTATCACTTGCTATCATCCACTTAACTATTCCTTCAACGTCGCTATAACTTCTTATCATTCATTTAACTATTCATTCACGCTCTCAAACACTCTATCATTAATCTAACTATTCATTCCCGCTCTCATTCATTTAACTATTCATTCAACATCGCTCTTACTCGTTACCATTCTTTTATTCATTCAAGCTCTCAATTACTCTTCATTATTCATTTTATTCATTCAAGATCGCTATTTCTTGTTATCATTCATATTAGCTCTTAATGACTATCATTCATTGAACTATTCATTCAAGCTCTTAGTTACTCTATTATTAATTTAACTATTCATTCAAACTCTCAATTACTCTTGATAATTCATTTTATTAATTCAAGATCGCCATTTCTCGTTATCATTCATTCAATCTCTCAATTACTCTTCATTACTAATTTTATTCATTTAAAATCGCTATTTCTCGTTATTATTCATTCAATCTCTCAATTACTCTTCATTACTAATTTTATTCATTTAAGATCGCTATTTCTCGTTATCATTCATTCAAGCTCTTAATGACTCTTTGTCATTCATTGAACTATTCATTCAAGCTCTCAGTTACTCTTCATTATTCATTTTATACATTTAAGATCGCTATTTATCGTTATCATTCATTCAAGCTCTTAATGACTCTTTATCATTCATTGAACTATTCATTCACCGCCGCTCTTGCTCTTCATCCATCATTATTCATCGCTAATTCCTCTCCGATCGTCGGGTCGTGAAAGTCGTTTCCTGAAAGCCCGTAATGAAGCCGCGGTTCAAATCCCTTTTGCAAACATCCCTCAATCTTTGTTGGTCAAATTAGACTTTGCAAATGTGTGTGTTTTTTTTCTTTTAATAAATGTTACTTAATAAAGATTGAGTTCGCGTTGTCAATGAAAAAAGAGCATTCGTCCTCTGCGCGTTTAATATTTCTGGATAATCTAGTAATATCGGATGATGAATTTGTAATGCTTGATGAAATGGAGGGCTTAAAAAAATACATTTATTTCTTTTTATATATATATTAATACGAGGTGCGAGCATTATCTATGAATTTACAAACATTACAAGCGCTACTCTTTACCTGCGGGCAGCCGCTGTTGATGTATGAATTTATTAATATCAAATATCAAGTTGGTTTTAGGAGTTGGATCTTAAGGGTTCGGATCTTTAATCACTCCGATAGGATCTTATCATTGATCAATAAGCAGATTCCAGTCGCTTTTATAGATCCCTGATAAGGATTCGGATCCTAATCACTGGCAAAGGACCCTTAATCGGCAACAAGGAAGGAATCGGCGGCTTTCGTCTCCTCCTCGCAACCCAGGCAGCTAGATTCGGGTGTTGGGAGCTGCTCGCCCTCCCGCCCGCCCGCCCGCCCGCCCGCACGCCCCCCGCCCGCCGCTCGCCCTCTAGGCTCCAAGTCCCGGAAAACGACACCCCAGGGACACCGCGACGCTCTGTATGAACACCAATCCCCGAGTTCTGCCAGAGGGCGCCGCGCTCCTCCCCGGCTCACTCGCAGCGCCCGGGCCAACAAAAGGATCAGCTGATCGATATCTGAGGGGAAATGACCAGCGGGAGAGAGGC
>NC_091557.1:11185754-11193254 GCF_042767895.1 Penaeus vannamei | reverse complement strand
CTTGGTCGATCTTGGCTTCGGGATCTTGGTCGGCCTCGGCTTCGAGATCTTGGTCGGGTCTTGGCTTCGAGATCTTGGTCGGGTCTTGGCTTCGAGATCTTGGTCGGGTCTTGGCTTCGAGATCTTGGTCGGGTCTTGGCTTCGAGATCTTGGTCGGGTCTTGGCTTTGAGATCTTGGTCGGGTCTTGGCTTCGGGATCTTGGTCGGGTCTTGGCTTGGAGATCTTGGTCGGGTCTTGGCTTCGAGATCTTGGTCGGGTCTTGGCTTCGGGATCTTGGTCGGGTCTTGGCTTCGAGATCTTGGTCGGGTCTTGGCTTTGAGATCTTGGTCGGATCTTGGCTTCGGGATCTTGGTCGGGTCTTGGCTTCGAGATTTTGGTCGGGTCTTGGCTTGGAGATCTTGGTCGGGTCTTGGCTTCGAGATCTTGGTCGGGTCTTGGCTTCGAGATCTTGGTCGGGTCTTGGCTTCGAGATCTTGGTCGGGTCTTGAATTCGAGATCTTGGTCGGGTCTTGGCTTCGAGATGTTGGTCGGGTCTTGGCTTCGGGATCTTGGTCGGGTCTCGGCTTCGAGATCTTGGTCGGGTGTTGGCTTCGAGATCTTGGTCGGGTCTTGGCTTCGGGATCTTGGTCGGGTCTTGGCTTCGAGATCTTGGTCGGGTCTTGTCTTCGAGATCTTGGTCGGGTGTTGGCTTCGAGATCTTGGTCGGGTCTTGGCTTCGAGATCTTGGTCGGGTGTTGGCTTCGGGATCTTGGTCGGGTCTTGGCTTCGAGATGTTGGTCGGGTCTTGGCTTCGAGATCTTGGTCGGGTCTCGGCTTCGAGATCTTGGTCGGGTCTTGAATTCGAGATCTTGGTCGGGTCTTGGCTTCGAGATGTTGGTCGGGTCTTGGCTTCGGGATCTTGGTCGGGTGTTGGCTTCGAGATCTTGGTCGGGTGTTGGCTTCGGGATCTTGGTCGGGTCTTGGCTTCGGGATCTTGGTCGGGTCTTGGCTTCGAGATCTTGGTCGGGTCTTGGCTTCGAGATCTTGGTCGGGTCTTGGCTTCGAGATCTTGGTCGGGTCTCGGCTTCGAGATCTTGGTCGGGTCTTGGCTTCGAGATCTTGGTCGGGTCTCGGCTTCGAGATCTTGGTCGGGTCTCGGCTTCGAGATCTTGGTCGGGTCTTGGCTTCGAGATCTTGGTCGGGTCTCGGCTTCGAGATCTTGGTCGGGTCTTGGCTTCGAGATCTTGGTCGGGTCTCGGCTTCGAGATCTTGGTCGGGTCTCGGCTTCGAGATCTTGGTCGGGTCTTGAATTCGAGATCTTGGTCGGGTCTTGGCTTCGAGATTTTGAATTCGAGATCTTGGTCGGGTGTTGGCTTCGGGATCTTGGTCGGGTCTTGGCTTCGAGATCTTGGTCGGGTCTTGGCTTCGGGATCTTGGTCGGGTCTTGGCTTCGGGATCTTGGTCGAGTCTTGGCTTCGAGATCTTGGTCGGGTCTTGGCTTCGGGATCTTGGTCGGGTCTCGGCTTCGAGATTTTGGTCGGGTCTTGGCTTCGAGATCTTGGTCGGGTCTTGGCTTCGAGATGTTGGTCGGGTCTTGGCTTCGGGATCTTGGTCGGGTCTTGGCTTCGAGATGTTGGTCGGGTCTTGGCTTCGAGATCTTGGTCGGGTCTCGGCTTCGGGATCTTGGTCGGGTCTTGGCTTCGGGATCTTGGTCGATCTTGGCTTCGGGATCTTGGTCGGCCTCGGCTTCGAGATCTTGGTCGGGTGTTGGCTTCGGGATCTTGGTCGGGTGTTGGCTTCGAGATCTTGGTCGGGTGTTGGCTTCGAGATCTTGGTCGGGTGTTGGCTTCGAGATCTTGGTCGGGTCTTGGCTTGGAGATCTTGGTCGGATCTTGGCTTCGGGATCTTGGTCGGGTCTTGGCTTCGAGATCTTGGTCGGGTCTTGGCTTCGAGATCTTGGTCGGGTGTTGGCTTCGAGATCTTGGTCGGGTCTTGGCTTCGAGATCTTGGTCGGGTCTTGGCTTTGAGATCTTGGTCGGGTCTTGGCTTCGGGATCTTGGTCGGGTCTTGGCTTCGAGATTTTGGTCGGGTCTTGGCTTGGAGATCTTGGTCGGGTCTTGGCTTGGAGATCTTGGTCGGGTCTTGGCTTCGAGATCTTGGTCGGGTCTTGGCTTCGAGATCTTGGTCGGGTCTTGGCTTCGAGATCTTGGTCGGGTCTTGGCTTCGAGATCTTGGTCGGGTCTTGGCTTCGGGATCTTGGTCGGGTCTTGGCTTCGAGATCTTGGTCGGGTCTTGGCTTCGGGATCTTGGTCGGGTCTCGGCTTCGAGATCTTGGTCGGGTCTTGGCTTCGAGATCTTGGTCGGGTCTTGGCTTCGGGATCTTGGTCGGGTCTTGGCTTCGAGATCTTGGTCGGGTCTTGTCTTCGAGATCTTGGTCGGGTGTTGGCTTCGAGATCTTGGTCGGGTCTCGGCTTCGAGATCTTGGTCGGGTCTTGAATTCGAGATCTTGGTCGGGTCTTGGCTTCGAGATCTTGGTCGGGTCTCGGCTTCGAGATCTTGGTCGGGTCTTGAATTCGAGATCTTGGTCGGGTCTTGGCTTCGAGATGTTGGTCGGGTGTTGGCTTCGAGATCTTGGTCGGGTCTTGGCTTCGAGATCTTGGTCGGGTGTTGGCTTCGAGATCTTGGTCGGGTCTTGGCTTCGGGATCTTGGTCGGGTCTTGGCTTCGAGATCTTGGTCGGGTCTTGGCTTCGAGATGTTGGTCGGGTCTTGGCTTCGAGATCTTGGTCGGGTCTTGGCTTCGGGATCTTGGTCGGGTCTTGGCTTCGGGATCTTGGTCGGGTCTTGGCTTCGGGATCTTGGTCGGGTCTTGGCTTCGAGATCTTGGTCGGGTCTTGGCTTCGGGATCTTGGTCGGGTCTTGGCTTCGGGATCTTGGTCGGGTCTTGGCTTCGGGATCTTGGTCGGGTCTTGGCTTCGAGATCTTGGTCGGGTCTTGGCTTCGAGATCTTGGTCGGGTCTTGGCTTCGAGATCTTGGTCGGGTCTTGGCTTCGGGATCTTGGTCGGGTGTTGGCTTCGGGATCTTGGTCGGGTCTTGGTTTCGAGATCTTGGTCGGGTCTCGGCTTCGAGATCTTGGTCGAGTCTTGGCTTGGAGATCTTGGTCGGGTCTTGGCTTGGAGATCTTGGTCGAGTTTCGGCTTCGAGATCTTGGTCGGGTCTTGGCTTCGGGATCTTGGTCGGGTCTTGGCTTCGGGATCTTGGTCGGGTCTCGGCTTCGGGATCTTGGTCGGGTTTTGGCTTCGGGATCTTGGTCGGGTCTTGGCTTCGGGATCTTGGTCGGGTCTTGGCTTCGAGATCTTGGTCGGGTCTCGGCTTCGAGATCTTTGTCGGGTCTTGGCTTCGGGATCTTGGTCGGGTCTTGGCTTGGAGATCTTGGTCGGGTCTTGGCTTGGAGATCTTGGTCGGGTCTTGGCTTGGAGATCTTGGTCGGGTCTTGGCTTGGAGATCTTGGTCGGGTCTCGGCTTCGAGATCTTGGTCGGGTGTTGGTTTGGGATCTTGGTCGGGTCTCGGCTTCGAGATCTTGGTCGGCTCTCGGCTTCGAGATCTTGGTCGGGTCTCGGCTTCGAGATCTTGGTCGGCTCTCGGCTTCGAGATCTTGGTCGGGTCTTGGCTTCGAGATCTTGGTCGGGTCTTGGCTTCGAGATCTTGGTCGGGTCTTGGCTTCGAGATCTTGGTCGGGTCTTGGCTTCGAGATCCTGGTCGGGTCTTGGCTTCGGGATCTTGGTCGGGTCTTGGCTTCGAGATCTTGGTCGGGTCTTGGCTTCGAGATTTTGGTCGGGTCTCGGCTTCGAGATCTTGGTCGGGTCTTGGCTTCGAGATCTTGGTCGGGTGTTGGCTTCGAGATCTTGGTCGGATCTTGGTCGGGTGTTGGCTTCGAGATCTTGGTCGGGTCTTGGCTTCGAGATCTTGGTCGGGTCTTGGCTTCGGGATCTTGGTCGGGTCTCGGCTTTGAGATCTTGGTCGGGTCTTGGCTTCGAGATCTTGGTCGGGTCTTGGCTTCGAGATCTTGGTCGGGTCTTGGCTTCGAGATCTTGGTCGGGTCTTGGCTTCGAGATCTTGGTCGGGTCTTGGCTTCGAGATCTTGGTCGGATCTTGGTCGGGTCTTGGCTTCGAGATTTTGGTCGGGTCTCGGCTTCGAGATCTTGGTCGGGTGTTGCCTTCGAGATCTTGGTCGGGTCTTGGCTTCGAGATCTTGGTCGGGTCTTGGCTTCGAGATCTTGGTCGGGTCTTGGCTTCGAGATCTTGGTCGGGTGTTGGCTTCGAGATCTTGGTCGGGTCTTGGCTTCGAGATCTTGGTCGGGTCTCGGCTTCGAGATCTTGGTCGGGTCTTGGCTTCGAGATCTTGGTCGGGTCTTGGCTTCGAGATCTTGGTTGGGTCTTGGCTTCGAGATCTTGGTCGGGTGTTGGCTTCGAGATCTTGGTCGGGTGTTGGCTTCGAGATCTTGGTCGGGTGTTGGCTTCGAGATCTTGGTCGGGTGTTGGCTTCGAGATCTTGGTCGGGTGTTGGCTTCGAGATCTTGGTCGGGTGTTGGCTTCGAGATCTTGGTCGGGTCTTGGCTTCGAGATTTTGGTCGGGTCTCGGCTTCGAGATCTTGGTCGGGTGTTGGCTTCGAGATCTTGGTCGGGTCTTGGCTTCGAGATCTTGGTCGGGTCTTGGCTTCGAGATTTTGGTCGGGTCTTGGCTTCGAGATCTTGGTCGGATCTTGGTTGGGTCTTGGCTTCGAGATTTTGGTCGGGTCTTGGCTTCGAGATCTTGGTCGGATCTTGGTTGGGTCTCGGCTTCGAGATCTTGGTCGGGTGTTGGCTTCGAGATCTTGGTCGGGTGTTGGCTTCGAGATCTTGGTCGGGTGTTGGCTTCGAGATCTTGGTCGGGTGTTGGCTTCGAGATCTTGGTCGGGTGTTGGCTTCGAGATCTTGGTCGGGTGTTGGCTTCGAGATCTTGGTCGGGTGTTGGCTTCGAGATCTTGGTCGGGTGTTGGCTTCGGAATCTTGGTCGGGTCTTGTGCTCTTCGAGGCCGATGTCTGGAGTTCAGTCACACACACACACACACACACACACACACACACACACACACACACACACACACACACACAGCAATATTGAAATTTATATTCAACACAAAACGACACACTGTCACAGACACGACTGTAATGTTAAAAATCTATGCCAAATAATGCTAAATTTTTTGACTGCTACCATCTTTTTTACCTGTGTAAATGGCTAATATAGACTGCGATTCTGATGTTTCTTGTTCGTATTTCTGCCGGATAACTTAGACGCGAAAGAAATTCAAAATGGCCGGGACCGTGCAAGACCGCGAGAGAGAGAGAGAGAGAGAGAGAGAGTGAGTGAGTGAGTGAGTGAGTGAGTGAGTGAGTGAGTGAGTGAGTGAGTGAGTGAGTGAGTGAGTGAGTGAGTGAGTGAGTGAGTGAGTGAGTGAGTGGGTGAGTGAGTGAGTGAGTGTGTGTGTGCGTGCGTTTGTGTGTGTGTGTGTATGTGTGTGTGTGTGTGTGTGTGTGTGTGTGTGTGTGTATGTATGTGTGTGTGTGAAAGCGGGAGAGAGAGATAGAGATAGATAGCTAGATAGATAGATAGATTGAAAATTATAATAGTAATTTTTGAAGCAACTACATATATGGATCTTTTCTTTATGTTTACCCTTTTAAGTTAATTATTAGTATCGTTTATAATTTTGGGATGTTTCCCTCTTTCGTTCGTTCGTCTCTCTCTCTCTCTCTCTCTCTCTCTCTCTCTCTCTCTCTCTCTCTCTCTCTCTCTCTCTCTCTCTCTCTCTCTCTCTCTCTCTCTCTCTCTCTCTCTCCCTCTCTCTCTCCCTCTCTCTCTCTCTCTCTCTCTCTCTCTCTCTCTCTCTCTCTCTCTCTCTCTCTCTCTCTCTCTCTCTCTCTCTCTCTCTCTCTCCTAATGGAACTATAGCTAAAAATAATGCCAAAAGAATTAATGGTAATAGTAGTTTTGATAATGATGATGAATACGATAATAATGATAATGATAATGATGATAATACTAATAATGATAATGATGATAATAATAGTGATAATATTGGTAATGAAAATTATGTTAATGGGGATAATGATAATAATAATAACAATAATGATAATAAGAATACTATTACCAATAATGGCAATGATGCTGATAATAATGGTAATACTAATGATGATAATAATAACAACAACAATAATAATAATGATAATAATAATGATACATATAATCATTATAATAATAATAATGGTAACAATGATAATAATAACAATAATAATAAAGACAATAATAATGATAATAGTAATATTGATAACAATAACAACAAGAATAATAATAATGATGATGATGATAGTAACAATAATGATAATGATTATGATAGTAAAAGTAAAAACTATAACAACGATGATAACGATATTGATAATGATAATGAAAAATAATGATAATAGTAATGGTAATAATAGTAATGATAATAATAGTAATAGTAATGACAATAATAGTAATGGAAATAATAGTAACAATAATGATGATAATTATGATACTACTACTACTACAATCAATGAAAATTATAACAATGATAATAATAATATTGATAACAACAATAATTTTATCAAAAATAATAACGCTAATAATGATAATTATAATGAAAGTAATAATGATAATGACAGTAACAAATCCAATAATAATTATAATAATAAAAACGGAAAAAAATATGACGACGAACACCACCACCAAAGATTTGACAAAACCCCAATAAACCAAGACACCCCCCCTAAAAAAAAAAAAAAAAAAAAAAAAAAAAAAAAAAAAAAAAAAAAATCCCCAATAAACCAAGACCCCCCCCCCCCTAAAAAAAAAAAAAAAAATTCCCTCTGTTTACCCAAGAAGTGGAGCCTCGTCGCCGAGATCCTCCAAGACGTTGCCGTTCGTTCCCAGCTGATGTCTCGCGGATCCTGCCGTTTGTTTTCCTCTCGCGCCGCCGCCGGGACTTCGCTCTTCCTCCACGACACTTGAGGTGCGAGAAGATGGTGGTCGAGGAGCTGGGTTATGTGCCTGTTTGTTCGTCTTTTTTTTTTTTTTTTTTTTTTTGGGGGGGGGGGGACTTCTTGAGTGGCGGTGATGGGGGGGGATGTGTGTGTGTGTGGGGGGAGTATTAGTACGTTTGTGTGTGTGTGTGTAGGAGGGGTGTTTGTGTGTATGAGGGGGGGGGGGGATTGTGTGTTTGTGCGTGTGACTGTGTGTATGTGCGTGTGTGTGTGTGTGTGTGAAAGAGAGAGAGAGAGAGAGAGAGAGAGAGAGAGAGAGAGAGAGAGAGAGAGAGAGAGAGAGAGAGAGAGAGAGAGAGAGAGAGAGAGAGAGAGAGAGAGAGAGAGAGAGAGTCTCTCTCTTTCCGACTTGCTTAACCACTTCTCTGTCAGGGCGAGAGAGACAGAAGGAGGTCAGATGGTGACGGTGTTCTTTA
>NC_091557.1:11168254-11175754 GCF_042767895.1 Penaeus vannamei | reverse complement strand
TATTATCATTACTGTCATTATTACCATTATCATTTTTAGCTTCCGTATTATGACATTATGTTAACATAATCATTGCTATCACTATTACTATCACTATTATCATTATAGTTATCATATTTTAATGGCTGTAATAATATCATCATTATCATTGTTATCTCTATTACTATCACCATTAACAGTATAGCTGATATCATATTTTAATGGAAGTAATATCATTATCATCATTTTATTAGTATATTCATTATCATGAAAGTCGAATTGATTTGATTGCTCGTAGGATAATTTATCGCCGATTATTAGTGATCGCGCTGTTTCCTCGACTAACATATTACATGAAATTTTTTAGTCGGTCATTTATATGATCATTTCGTACCGAGCAATTTCCTTTAACTATAATTACGTTTACATGAACGCTTAATCTCTTGATAGGTTGACATGAAAAAAATTCGAACTTGTAATCATTTGCTCGATTGGTTTGATTAGCTGCCGGAGATATCCGAGGGCATAACGCCGAGTATCTATCGATTTCATCCGGATATTTGTCGAAAAATGATAGATTTGATTAAATGCGAAGGGGGGATGTTTTCGCTCTCTCATTTCCACGCTCGTTTCAATGCACGGGCGGGAAGGAAGGACGCGCTCCGGTTGGATTTCCTGCGGGCGGAGAGGATGCTTTCGCTGTCCTCGCGTGGGGGTGGGGGGGGGGGGAGGTTTGATGTGTGGTGGCGAAGATGTATGTACATTCATGCAGACACACATCTCTCGATTTCTCTTTCTTTGTTTCTCTCTCTCTCGATCTCGCTCTCGCTCTCGCTCTCTCTCTCTATCTCTCTCTCTCTCTCTCTCTCTCTATATATATATATATATATATATATATATATATATATATATATATATATATATATATATCGCTCTCTCTCTCTCTCTCTCCCTCCCTCCCTCTCTCTCTTTATATATATATATATATATATATATATATATATATATATATATATATATATATATATATATACACACACACACCACCACCACCACCATGATCCCCATCACCACCACCACCACAATCATTCCTAAAGTACCTGAAAAAAAAAGAAACATCCCGCACCAGAGCCGAAAACACACGAACCCTGGCATTCATTTTTAAGGTAAATACAGATTGCAGTTTAAGTGATTCAATTTATTAAGAGTTGTTGTTATTTGAGGTAATATAAAGGGAGGCCTTCAGTAGCTCTGACTTTTACCATCATTACTGCAAGTTAATATCGGGAGAGCTGTGACAATTACAGTAATGTTTATGACACTTGGTAAAAACGTAATGACAGTAATGTTGTTAATGGAAATGGTGAAATGACAAGAAGAATGATGGTAATAATTGTAATGATATTTTGAATATGATGATTGCGATTCTGAACAAAGAGGTTTATAATAACAATCTAAAAAGAGAATTACATATACTGATTGAACCGATAATGATAATGATAAAAACGATGGTAATGATAATATCAATAATAATGATGAAAATGATAATGGTAAAAACGATGGTAATGATATCAATAATAATGATGATAATGATAATGATAAAAACGATAGTAATAATAACAATAATAATGATGATAATGATAATGATAAAACCATGGTAATGATAATAACAATAATTGTGATAATGATAATGATAAAATTCATGGTAATGATAGTAACTATAATAATGATAATAACAATAACGATTATGATGATGATGATAATAATGATAATAGTAGTAACAATAATAAAGATAATGATAACAATGGTTATAATGATAATAATAATATCAATAATAATATCTATAACAATAATGATAATGTTGATAATAATAATGATTATGATATTGATAACAGTGATGGTAATTATAATGGTAATGATAATGATGATAATGATAATAATGATAACACTAATAATGATAAATATAACAGTGATAACAATAAAAACGATAATGTTGATAATAATGATATTGATTATAATAAACATTATGATGATAATAATGACCATAATGGTAATAACAATAATAAAAATAATAACAATAATGATAATAATCATAATAATGATAATAGTAATAATAATAATAACGATAATCATAATAATGATAATACTAATCATAATAAGGACAAAAATAATGATAATACTAATGATAACAACAACAACAACAACAACAATAATAATAATAATAATGATTAATATTATAATAATGATGATAATGAGTAACATTATAATAATGATGATAATGATTAACAATATAATAATGATGATGAGATGATAATGATAATGTTAATGATGGTGATGAAGATAATGATGATAATTACATTAATCATAATAAAAGTAACGATAATAAAAATGATAATGATGATAATAATCATGATGACAGTAATATCAGTGATAAAACAATAACAATAATATTGATAATGACAATTATCAACAAAGCAATGGTAATGATCGTGATAAAGCAATAATTATATTGTTAATAATAACGATAATAACAATGATAATAATAATGATTATGACAACCATAATGATGACAATGATGATGATGATGATAATAATAATAATAATAATAATAATAATAATAATAATAATAATAATAATAATAATAATAATAATAATAATAATAATAATAATGATGATGATGATGATAATAATAATGATAAAAATTATGACAATAATGATAATGATAATAACGATAATAATATTAATGATAATAATAATATTGATAAAAATAATGATGACAATAATGATAATGGTAATAATGATAATAGTAATAATAATAATAATGATAATGATAATAACATTAGTAATAACAATGATGACTCTAATGATAATTGTAGTAGTATTAATACTATTATTAGTTGTAGTAGTAGAAGTAGTAATAATATTAATAATAATAATAATAATGATAATAATAATAATGATAATAATGATAAAAATAAAAAATACAACAGTAATGCTAATGCTAATGATGAAAATAATAATGATAATGATAATAGTTATCGTGGGAATGATAACTACTACTACAGATGTTTATCATGATAATGATAATAATGGAAGTAATGGTAATGATATAAAAACACTAATGGTAATAATAATAATAATAATAATAATAATAATAATAATAATAATAATAATAATAATAATAATAATAATAATAATAATAATAATAACAATAATAATAATAATAATAATAATGAGAATAATAATAATAATGACAATAATAATAACAATAACAATAATGATAATGATAACAATAATAATAATAATGGAAACAATAATGAAAATTATGATAATGATAATAATCAAAATTATGATAATGATAATAATCAAAATTATCATAATGATCATGCTAGTGACAATAGTGATAACAATTATAATGATAATAACAAAAGCAAAAATAACAATGGTACCGATCCTACTACTAATAATGATACTGATGATGGTAATGATATTGATATCAATAATCAACATAATAACATTAGAAATGATAATAAAACAATTATAATGAAAATCACAATAATAACAACAATAAATGGTAGTATGATAAAAACTAATAGGAGTCATAATGATGATAACAATAATGATAATAATGATGATAACAATAATGATAATGATGATAAGAATCATAATGATAGCGATAATAATAATGATAATGATAATGAATTATGAAAATAATAATGACAGCAATAATAATGACTACTATGTAAATAAATATAATAATAACTACAGGAATGATAATGATAATGATAATAATGGTGAGAATAATAAAAAATGCCAATAAGAATAACAACAGAATCACAAAATGAAAAATGATAATGATAATAATAATAGTAATAATGATGACAAAAACAATAATGGTAAAAATAATGATAACGATGTAATAGCAATAATAATAGTGATAATAATGACAATAATAGCAATTAATGATATTAATAGTAATGATAATAATTATGATAATAATAATTAGAATAGTAACTATAATGACGAAAATCATGATAATGATGATAATAATAATAAAGATAGTAATTATAATGATAATAATAACAGTAATACAAGTGATAATGATGATAATAATAATGATGATAATAATAATATTAATAATAATAATAATAATAACAATAATAATGGTAATGATAATAATAATTATGATAACAACAATAATAATAATCATGATAACAATGATGATTGATAATAACAATAATGAGGATAAAAAATAATAATGATTATTATAATAATAGTAGTGATAATGATGATGATAATAATAATAATAATAATAATAATAATAATAATAACAATGATAATCATAATAATAATGATGATTGATAATAATAATAATGATAACAATGATAATTATTATGATAATGATAATGATAATAGTAATGATAACGATAATACTAATAATAATGATAATAATAATGATGATAGTAATAATAATAATAACAATAATGATAACAACATTAATGATAATAATGATAACGACTATGATAATAATAATAACGATAAGATAATAGTAATAATAATGACAATAGGGATGGCAATATTAATGATAATAATAATAATGGTACTGATGATAATGACAAATAATGGTGATGATGATGTTGATAACGATCCAGGCAAAACGGAACGGTCTATAAACGAGACAGAATCATGTAAAGGTCATGACACGAGCGATAACAATGGTAATAATACCGTTTGTGCTACAGGCAGTTAGAAAACCATTAGCACTAACAACTCGACGATGACATCAATGCAAGTAATGGAGACACGTGTATCGATAAGGTATATAAGAACACGTATCGAGTCGTAAAAGATTCTGGTAATCGCTTATGTAATATCATGATACAGTGAGAATTGCACTGATAATCTGTGAATGATTTAGTGTGATGAGCATTGTATCGAGTTCGACGTGTTTGGACGCACGCAAATGCACACACGAGTAGATTATTTTGTATGTGTGTGTCTGCAAGGTCTACGTATATAGATAATGATAATTACAATAATTACAACAATAATAATGTAAAATGATAGTATGATAATAAAAGTAATAGGAGTGATAATAATAATAATAGTAATAACATTGTATGTATATATAGAGGGTGGCGTTTGGATGTGTGTGCAATCGGGGAGCGGCAGGAAAGGGAGGTATGCTTGTGCGTGTATGTGTACACGTATGTGTGTGTGTGCACGCGCGGGCGCGCGCGTTCAGTAAGAAACAATAACCATTCTATTGGTATCTTAAACGATCACCGTTTAACTTTTGAACTATTTGGTGAAGGTGAAAAAGCAATATGAAAAAAGAAGACAATAGAGAAACATTTCGATTGAATGGCAGCCTCTGTTCTTCAGAAACCAAATATTACCAGCAAAGTCAATGCATCAAGAAGAAAAAGACGAAAAAAAAAATCCTGTGGATCTGTGCGTTCAGGTACATTTACTCTTACTCTTCGCTGCCCCCACCCCCACCCCGTCCCTCCTCCCTCCTCCCCAGCGCTCACACCCGAGGCGCAGCGTGTCCAACCCTCCTTCCAGAGCAGGATTACGCCCCCACACATCGCCAAACAAGATGGGATTAAGACAAGAACGTCGGGGAGAGGGAAGAGGCGGAGGAGGAAGAGGAGGAGGGGTAGGAGGGGGAGGAAGAGGAAGAGGGAAAAAAAGGGGAGGAGGAAGAGGAAAAGGAAGAGGGAGAGGAAGAGGGAGAAAAAGAGGAGGAAGAGGAAGAGTAGAATGGGGGGGAGACGAAGAGGAGGAGAAGGGGGAGGAAGAGGAAGAGAAGGGGGGAAGAGAAGAAAGAGAGGAGCGGGAGGAAGAGGAAGAGAAGGGGGAGGGAGAGGAAGAGGAAAAGGAGGAAGAGGAAGAGGAAGAAAAAAGGAGGAAGGAGAAAGAGGAGCAGGAAGAGGAGGAGAGGAGGAGAAGGGAGAGGAGTGAGAGGGAGAGGGGCAAAGGTCCCGGGGGGCGCCGGCCTCCATTATCTCATTTGGTGTAACTGGCTCCCGAAGATCACACATTTTTCACTTAGTCATTACCCTTGACTGGTGATCATCGACGGAGAGCGTTGAAAGCATTTAGCAATCTGTAAACAGCAGTCCATCACTGTCAGGGCGACACGGCCGGCGGCAGGGGTGAGGGGAGGGCGCCGCGGCAGGGTGAGGGGAGGGCGTCGCGGCAGGGTGAGGGGCCGCGGCAGGGTGAGGGGTGGGCGCCGCGGCAGGGTGAGGGGAGGGCGCCGCGGCAGGGTGAGGGGAGGGCGCCGCGGCAGGGTGAGGGGAGGGCGCGGCGGCAGGTTGAGGGGAGGGCGCCGCGGCAGGGTGAGGGGAGGTGGCCGCGGCTGGGTGAGGGGAGGGCGCCGCGGCAGGGTGAGGGGTGGGCGCCGCAGCAGGGTGAGGGGAGGGCGCGGCGGCAGGGTGAGGGGAGGGCGCCGCGGCAGGGTGAGTGGGAGGGCGCCGCGGCAGGGTGAGGGGAGGGCGCCGCGGCAGGATTGAGGGGAGGGCGCCGCGGCAGGGTGAGTGGGAGGGCGCCGCAGCAGGGTGAGGGGAGGGCGCCGCGGCAGGGTGAGGGGCGGGCGCCGCGGCAGGGTGAGGGGCGGGCGCCGCAGGAGGGTGAGGGGAGGGCGCCGCGGCAAGGTGAGGGGGGGGCGTCGCGGCAGGGTGAGGGGAGGGCGTCGCGGCAGGGTGAGGGGAGGGCGTCGCGGCAGGGTGAGGGGAGGGCGCCGCGGCAGGATTGAGGGGAGGGCGCCGCGGCAGGGTGAGGGGAGGGCGCCGCGGCAGGGTGAGGGGCGGGCGCCGCAGTAGGGTGAGGGGAGGGCGCCGCGGCAGGGTGAGGGGCGGGCGCCACGGCAGGGTGAGGGGAGAGCGCCGCGGCAGGGAGAAGGAAGGTCACAATGCTCAACGCAGGTCGGCAGAGGCAGCGGAGGAAGGAGACCGTCGCGCAGGTGGATTCTCCTCCGACAGGGCTCCGTCTAGTGGGCGGAAGGGAAGCGCTGGTAAAGGGACGCTGTCTGTCGAGATGGGAAGCCCTCTTTCGCCGAGACGACGACCTCCTTCTAAGGTAATAACGCCGCAGAAGGAACACTGGCTGCTGTTCATTTCCCCCGAAGGAGAATTCCAAAGCATTTTAGAATAGGATGACGAATAATCATAATCTAAAAGGATAATAATAACAATACCAGGACATGTCTATGTGCCCTGCAGACATATCTTGCATAATTAACGTTCAAGATGCTCTCCTTTCACTTTCATAACGCTATTTACAGGAGGCAGATTTACTATTTTCCATGATAATTTTCTAGTTAGGAATTTAAAATTGTACTTGGATATTACATGTTTATAATAGTTAAATAAAATTGCATTCATGAAAATTGTTGCGAATTGTTTTACGTTTATTTCACCTGATTTTTGCCCCTGAAAACAGGCGATATAAAGTATCTTGTAAGAAACTGGTCACTCTAGCAGTCACTGAGGCTACATTCTCCTGAAATATTCT
>NC_091557.1:11143254-11148254 GCF_042767895.1 Penaeus vannamei | reverse complement strand
AAGATGATGAAGAGGATGCTGCTGATGATAATGATAATGATGATGGTGATGATAATATTTATAATAATAATATCAATAAGAACAATAACATAACATTCACAGTGATAATGCTGAAAGTATTAAGAATGATGATAATGATCATAATCATAATCATGATCATAATAATTATGATAATATTCATGACAATAATGATATTGGTAATAATAATGATAATGATAATGATAATGATGATTATGATAAAAATGATTGATAATGACCAATTATGAGAATGGTAATAATAGTAATGGTAGTAATGATGATAATGATAATGCTTATAACAATATTTATAATAACAATGATAACAATGATAATTATCATAATCTCATAAATTAATGATAATGCCAATAATGATAATAAAAGCATTAGTAATGATAACAATAATAATGATAATAATGATTACAGAAATAGCAATAACAATAAGAAATATCATCATCATCATCATCATCATCATCATCATCATCATCATCATCAACATCATCATCATCATAATAATAATAATAATGATGATAATAATGATAATAATAATAATAATAATAATAATAATAATAATAATAATAATAATAATAATAATAATAATAATAATAATAATAATAATAATAATAACAACAACAATAATAATGATAATAATAATAATAATAAAAAGAATAACAATAATAATAACGATGAAAATGATGGTAAAGATATCAGTAATAAAGAAAATAATGAGAATTGCTTTTATCATGACAATGATCATTATCATTACAAGAATAATGATGATAATGATAGTGATTATAATAATAATGAAAAGACTAAAATTAATAATATTAATAATGATGATGGTGATGATAACAATATCAATAATAATGAGGATAATAGTAACAATGACAATAATAATGATGATAATAATTACAATAATAATAATGATGATAATGATTATAATAATGATAATAAAAACGACTTGTGATGACAATAATAATAGTGTAAATGATAATGATAAAAATAATTCCATTAATAGTAATGATAATGATAATGATAATCATAATAATAATAATAATAATAATAATAATAATAACAACAACAACAATGATAATGATAATAATGATAATAAATACTCATCGGAAGTGATAGCTGATATCTGTCTGTTTCTGTATTAATCAACATCCTTTTTCTTATCATGTCCAGGTGTATGAAGTCGAGCGTACAGAACAGGTAAGTGTATTAATTCATTAACAATACACCTTTCATCTCCAAGGCTAGAGAACTTCAATTTAGAAATGACCGTATGTGATCAGCTGTTTGATATCAATTTCGAAATGGCGGCGAGACAATAGCTCAATTGTGGCGTATTGCTTCCGTAATTTTCGACGATTGGCCTCCGAAACGTGCGAATCGACTGTGCCATCAATCGCGTGGCACCCGTGGCTATTGTGAGGGGGGTAGGGGGGGGAAGGGATGGGGGTGATGGGGATGAGGGGGGTAGGGGGGGAAGGGGTTGGGGGTGAGGGGGTACGTAGGGGGGGAAGGGTGATAGGGGTGAGGGGTGGGGAGCAGGGACTGAGGGGGGGGGGTGAGCAGGGGGTGAGGGGGATAGGCGGTGAGGGGGGCACGGATTGAGAGGGGGGTGGGGGCTGCGATCTCTTCCCGCGCGATTTTGTTCAGGTTTACGAAAATGCGAAGGTTGGTGAGGCTTCATCCCCTCGCAAGTTGATATGGCTAATAATTAAAATAAGTATGTACTCGCGGCATGACAAGGCGAAGCGCGATGAGATATAAGGCTAATTATTGTAATGTTTTGGCACGATCAAGTCGACCATAAAGACATAATGGCATAATGCGGTGGCACGATCCTGATATCCGAAGTGCGTAAGGGCGAGTCTCCCGTTCGCTGATATGACGAGACCGACTCTCGGGCCTCCAGCGCGAAGGCCCCTCGTCGCCTCGGCCCCGCAACACACGCGCAACACAGACTCGCAAAGTGCTAATGCTCCGTTTCATTAAGTGATTAACTGCAGATTAATATAGTTGATACTCTACCTTAGGATAAAAACACATTTCGCCATTGGCTATTTTGCCACTCTTGCAATGAATTAAGTTGACATTTTGTTGAATTCACAGACAGTATCATCCAGATCGCTCCAAATCGACGAATTTTTCCGACGCTGCAAAATCCCTATTTCTTTTCCTTCTCCAAAAAATAACATCTACTCTTACAGCCAGCAATCGCAGCGATTTTTCCACGCACCTTTTCCACGACGCCAGAAGAGCCGGCAATTAATATAAAAGCGAGAGTAGAACAACAGCAGCGACGCAGCCCGGATCACACTCCTCAAGATTGCCAGGCTGCGACTCGCTCGTATCTCACTCGTCGTCCTCATCGCGAAATATTGGATATTGACACGAGTCCTGGAATCGCGGGGCTGAGGACGAGGCGCGTTAGATTAATGAAAGCTAACTGGAACTATGTTAGAATTAAGAGCCTACATTTGCATATTGCTTTCGGGGCGACACTCTGATCAGCTTCGGAACTGTCACTCCGGGGAGATTTACATCAAATTATATTCTGGGACATTTGATCTGATCCGTTTCTGTCCAGCTGCCATTTCAGGAGGAAAATTACAGAGAACCTGCGAAGTATAGAGCCCATAGGCCTAACCGAAAGATGTGGATGGATAAATGGAGGGAATTCTTATATTAGGTTAAACCTATTAATCGAATAATGGAAGTAAATTAATTATATAAACAAATAAATATATAGATAGTAAATACATACATATATAAATGAATGCATAAATCAGTAAATGAATGAAGGAATTAAAAGAAAAAACAAACAGATAAATATATAAACAAGCCGATAGATATACAGTCAGATACATGAATAGATGAACAGATAGATAAGGAGAGATGGATGTCGAAAGTGATAATTTCTTTCTATTTTCCACAAGCAATTTGTCCAAACTGATCCACTGGCAGACAGGAAAGGCAGTGGGCGGCTTCTATTAAGCTAGAAATGCAGATACCAATTAAATATCAACAAGAGATATCGTATCTGAAATATCAGGTGAAGTGTTTTGCAAATTTTCCTGGATTGTATTATATTGTGTTAACGGTGCAGATGTCATTACACACTGACTATGCATTTCTGTGTAAAAAGACTTAAATGCATTTCTGTGTAAAAAGACTTAAAAATAACGAAGACCAGGAATTGTCGATGAGCCCCATGTTTTTTTTCAGTTTGATTTGACATTTAGCAAAACCTATCATCCATATGTTTGGCTTCAGATGTATGTTTGTGTTTATAGATGGTTAAATGTATAAGACACAACTGTAGAAAAAGAAGATATTCCTGGAAATGCCGCTTTTGCTCCGACTGCAACTGGTTACCGTATTTTGTTACAATTTTTCCTTGCATGATTATCTTTGAATGTGCATTTGGGTAGCCTGCTTTCGAGGCCAACCGGGAGATTAATTTCTTTTTGTAGGCTGTTATCTTTGAAGTCCTCTCACATACGTAAAATTTGTTTTTATTAAGGGTTAGCTACGTCTACTTCGAGTTTTATGTTTTAACAGGATTCGTGATATGGTACACTATACTGGATGAAAATCTGGTCATTATCTGGAACCATTCTGCAAATCTACTTCTGCTACGACTTTCTCTTGATAATTCTGTTGGCGCAGTCATCCGTATACTTGCTGGAAACGATATCATCTCCACAGGGTGTTTCCTCGACGAACAATCAGCCGTCAGCAAGAATTTGTAGCATATCTGAAAAACGGTTATTAAAAGAAAAAAAAAATTACTAAGGATATTTGTTAAGACAGATGAGACAACGGTTTTATTCATCTTATCGTGTTGATATAAGATCGAAAAGGATCTCGACACTATTGCCTTATCTGTCAATAAACCCGTGTTGAAGTGCACAATCAACATCGGTGTTTTAATGGATGAAACAATATCCAACATTGCTTTTCTTAGAATGCCAGATGTAGAATAGTTATCTGCATGTTAATTACACCACACCTCTTCCAAGTATGACGAACGCGAGTAGCCTGTACTAATCCCTTCGAAGATTGAACTTCGCTGCCTCCTACAACACGTTCCTTGTGCCAGGAGGATGCCCAATATTCCAAAAGGTAAGACCGCAGGACGGAAAGGAAGATGGAGGGCGCCTTGGCAAGATATTCCTTCGTTGGGTCGGCGGAGGCGGACCCACGGCCAGCCTCCCTGATCACCAGACCTTGCTATCTTAGACAATATCTCAGTTGTGGTGAATTGCTTCCGTAATTTTCGACGAATGGCCTCCGAAACTTGCGAATCGACTGTGCCATCAATCGTGTGGCACCCGTGGCTATTGTGAGGGGGGTAGGGGTAAGGGGCTGGGGTGAGGGGGAAGGGGGGGGGGAAGGGGCTGGGGGTGATAGCTTATGCTATCACGCGTATACAAAGTGCAGGTTTGTTAGAATTGTACGAGACCCGCCTCAATGAATATTCATTATGCAGCCATGTATACCGGACAAATAGATAAATGTACATCAATCAGATAGGTAGACAGACATGCATTTCTTTCTGCGTATATGCATGCCCGTAGATTTGAACATCCATTGGGTTGGATCTCGCAGTTTGAACAAACCGGCTGAAAGAAAGGAGGAAGGACTCAAAAAATAAGCAAAGGAGAAGCTGACCGAGTGCAGTCCAACATTGCAAACAACCGAAAAGCCTAGTGGAGAACTCAGTTGGTAGTTAAAGGGAAAAAGCCTGTTGATAATGATAATTGTGTGTTTTACATTCTAGATAACTAGGGCACAGCAACAATGATGTTAATGGATATGTATTCACACAAACATACACACACACACAAAGTAATTTTTTTCTGGTTTGCTTTTATTATATTTTTATATATCGCTTTTCTTTCGTGTAGGAATATATTTTATGTTAATGGTTTCGTTTCCATAGACCATTTCTTTTTCTTTTCTCTATAACGGAT
>NC_091557.1:11113254-11120754 GCF_042767895.1 Penaeus vannamei | reverse complement strand
TGCATATGTGATTATATAGATTTAGATGAATTGAAATGATAAAAACAAAAGGTGTAAATAATAACAGAAATAAAGGAAGGAAAAATGCGAAGCAAACCGGAAAAAGTCATATTAGCAATCAAATATAAGAAGGAGAAGAAGAAGAAGGAGACGGAAGAGAAGGAGGGGAGCTGAAGAAGACAAGAAGAAGATAAGGAAGAGGAAGAAGTAGAGTGGGGAGAAGAAGAAGAAGGAGGAGGAGTAGAGGAAGAAGAAGAAAAGGAGGATGAGGAGGAAGAGGAGGAGGAGGAGGAAGAAGCAGCAACAGAAGAAGAAAGTTCTCAAATGTTGCTTACGATTATTGACACATCCATATCAATTTTAATGTTATATTCATCCCAGCGATAGACCCAAAGGCTATAAAGATTTACATAAATCTGTCATAATACTGTACCTTCTAACTTGACATCAATAAAGTATCTTTGTCTCAGTACCTATCAGAAATGACGAAATGATTCATTACAATATATATATATATATATATATATATATATATATATTTCCTTTCTTTTCTTTTCTTTTTTTTTATGATAAATAAGGATATAATTGCCTCTCTTAATTTGCGTCTAAGTACCCAGTTTCGATAGAGAATTTACGCCTTGTTAAGAACACACGTTCTCGGCACTTCATTAAGCCCTGGAAAATAATTCTCTTACATATTTCCTTCAAATGGGGATTATGATGTAAGGTTTCCCCTGAACTTAAGGATCTTAATTACCACTTTACATAATTAACACGTGTCTCTTTTAGTCCATTTCTTGCCATTTAATCTTAAGTTTTTGTAAGCTCATGCTCGGGTCTGGACACACTTACCACCTCCCCTAACACACGCCTGGTTATCATTGGAGTTACAAGCATCCTCCGTTTCTGTGGGCGTGAGAGAAAGAAAGAGGAAGAGAGAAAGGGGAAGGATAGAGGGAGGGAGGAAGGGAGTGAGGGAGAGATAGATAGAGAGAGGGAGAAGTAGAGAGGGAGGGTATAGGTCGAGAGAGAGGGAGAGGTAGAGAGAGGGGGTAGGTCGAGAGAGAGGGAGCGGTAGAGAGAAAGAAAGAGGAAGAGAGAAAGAGGAAGGATAGAGGGAGGGAGGAAGGGAGTGAGGGAGAGATAGAGAGAGAGAGGGAGAAGTAGACAGGGAGGGGGTAGGTCGAGAGAGAGGGAGAGGTAGAGAGAGGGGGTAGGGCGAGAGAGAGGGAGAGGTAGAGAGGGAGAGGTAGAGAGAAAGGGGAACGATAGAGGGGGGGAAGAAGGGAGAGAGGGAGGGGTAGAGAGAGAGGGAGAGGTAGAGAGAGAGGGGAACGATAGAGGGAGGGAGGAAGGGAGAGAGGGAGAGATAGAGAGAGAGAGGGGGAGGTAGAGAGAGGGGGTTTGTCGAGAGAGAGGGAGAGGTAAAGGGAGAGGGAGAGGTAGAGAGAAAGGGAGAGGTAGAGAGAAAGGGAGAGGTGGAGAGAGAGGGAGAGGTCTTATTTTCTCTTCCGTCTCTTTCTCCCCCTAGTTCTCCTTCTTCTCTTCTTCGTTCTCGCATTCTTTATTTATCGTTATTTGCCAATTTTCTTCTCTGTTTATTTTCACTTCACTTCTACTTAGTTTTCTTTTATTATCATTCCGTTTTTTTTTCTTTATCACTCTCATTGCAATTCATCTAAATCTATGTACCTACATACGCATTTAACAGATAGTCTCTCAGTTGATTGGTTTTCAGAATCCATTTTACATTTGTTATTATCTTTTTTACCTTTCACTCTTTCATTTATTTCGATAGGTAATTACATCCCCTGGATTATAAATATCCCTTTGCCGTCCGAGTGTTAGATGAATCATTTTGAATGAAATCGATTTGCTATGAAAATTATGGCTGCATGTCCCCGTTTGCTCCGTGTTCAGCCATGCATCCGAGTCCGTGTATCATCGACGTCTATTTTGGATATGATAGATATGAATGAAGGAGAGAAAAGGAGATAAAGAGAAAGAGACGGATTTATAGAGGAGAGAGAGAGAGAGAGACAGACAGAGAGAGAGAGAGAGAGAGAGAGAGAGAGAGAGAGAGAGAGAGAGAGAGAGAGAGAGAGAGAGAGAGAGAGAGAGAGAGAGAGTGAGAGAGAGAGAGAGAGAGAGAGAGAAAGAGAAAGAGAGAGAGAAAGGGAGTCCATTTTACATAAAGCAGATGTGCATGAAGGAGAGAGAATGAGATAGACATTGATAAAGAAACGGATATATATAGCGGAAAGAGAAGGAAGAGGATCCACATTCTGATATGATAGTTCTTAATGGAGAAAATGAGATAGACACAGAGAAAGAGACGGATATATTTGATATGTTTTTGATATAGCAGGGGAGGAGAATGAGAGAGCATTGATAAAGTGGCAGATAAATAGAGGAAAGAGAGAGAGGGGAGGAAGCGTCCATTTTAAACATAGCAGGTGTGAATGAAGGAGAGAGAATGAGATAGACATTGATAAGGAAACGGATATATATATAGAGGAAAAAGTTTGATATGTTAATGGAGAAAATGAGATAGACAGAGAGAGAAAGAGACGGATATATAGAGGAAAGAGAGAGAGAAAAGGGTGTCCATTTTTGATTTAGCAGATGCGAATGAAGTGGAGAGAATGAGAGACATTGATAAAGCGGCAGATATATAGAGGGAAGAGAGAGAGAAGAGGAGGAGTCCATTTTTATATGATAGATGTGGATGAAGGAGAGAAAGTGGCAGAGAAAGAGATGGATTTATAGAGAAAAGAGAAGAAGGGGGATCCTCATTTTGATATGATAGATGTTAATGGGGAAAATTAGATAGACAGAGAGGAAGAGACGGATCTATAGAGGAAAGAGAGAAAGATGTGGATGAAGGAGAGACAATGGTAGAGAAAGAGACGAATATGTAGAGGAGAGAGAGAGAGAGAACGAGGTCATTTTTGGGTGATACAGATGTGGATGAAAGAGAGATAGTGAGATAGACAGAGACAAAGAGACGGATAGAAAGACAGTCACAGAAGAAGAGAAAGAGGAGAGGGAGAGAGGGGGGATGAGGGAGAGTAAGAAATGAAGAAAGAAATAGAGAAAGGTAATAAGAATGGAGAGAAAGCGAGAAAGGGAAGAAGGGAGGGAGATAACGAAAGAATGAACTAGAAGAGGAAGAGAATGCGAGAGAGGATGGGGATGAAAAAGGAAACGGTGGAAAAAGAGGAGAATCAGAATCAGAATCAGAATCAGAATCAAATAATTTATTTAGCCAAATACAATACATCAACAAAAATACAACATATTACACTAGTGGTATGGCTGAGCCCTCCAGGAGTGAAACTCCCTTAGGAAGGCCCCTTGAAGTATTAAACATTAAAAACTAGGAAGATAAATCAGGACATAATGTATTTAAATAAGTAAACTAATTATATTAATACTGAATGACATTATACATAATGATATTAAAGGAAATTACAGGCAGAATAGCATAAGACATACATTATATGTATAAATATAAATATACACGCATACCTACATAGGCATACACGTATACATACTCATATATAAACATGAACATATACATACAAATATACATATACATACCTCCACACACAGACATACACAAATATATACATAATTACACAGATAATTACAGTATGGGAGAGAATACAAAGATGCAAGGGCAAATAATAGAAAAATATAATATAAATGAAGTACAGTTAAATATTATATGATATACCGTGACAACAAAAAACATTTCAGTGATCGTTTAAAGGTTGACAAAGTAGCACAGCTACGTACATCATCAGGAAGAGCATTCCAGAGAGTTGGTCCATGATATAGTATACATGATTTAGATTGATCAGACTGCATGAATGGAACATCTAGCATATCATTACCTCTTAGGGGATATCTGTCGTTAGTTCTGTGGTGAAACATGTCATTGCTTTGGGAATTTAGGCTTTTAAAAACAAAGAGTGCACAGCAGTAAGTATTAATTTCCTTGATTTTTAGAATTCTGAGATTTAGGAAGGCTTCGTGAGTGTGATCATTTCTTCTAAGACCTAAGATGCTACGCACAATTCTTTTTTGAGTTACAAGTAAAGGTTTAAGTGAGGTAGAGCATGTAGCTCCCCAAATAGTTTGCCCATAAATAAAATGTGGGTAAACCAGTGTGTAATATAATTGCTGTAAGGCTTTCAAGGGTAATGTTTTGCGCAATTGATGAAGAAGTCCACAAAGTTTATTTAGTTTAGAGACTACATTGCCTATGTGAGATTTCCAATTTAATTGAGAATCAATGTGAATCCCAAGGAACTTAGTATGAAAAACCCTTTTGATTGGGACATTTGCGACATTGACATGAGGTATAACAGGAGGCATGTCTTTATTCCTATGAAAAATTATATAATGTGTCTTGTCGACATTCAGGGTGAGCCTATTTAGAGTCATCCATCTTCTTATACTTATCATTTCACTGTTTGTGGAGTTGATCAAATCTATAATGGAGTGCCCCGAAGCGTAACAGCAAGTATCATCAGCATAGAGAGTGAAGCTCAGACAGCTCGCATTGACAATATCATTGATGTAAAGAAGAAACAGAATGGGTCCCAAGATGGAGCCCTGTGGGACTCCATGAGCGATAGTTCTTTTAGAGGAATTGCAGTTATTGAAAACTACATACTGTGTGCGGTTTGACAGATACGAAGCGAACCAAGCATGTACACTCCCTTTTATACCATAATGGTATAATTTTTCCAAAAGAATTCGATGGTTAACCGTATCGAATGCTTTGGAAAGGTCTAAAAATATAGCAAGAGTAAATTTACGACCATCAAAAGATTTTAAAGTTTCATTTGTGAAGTCTGAGACCGCTAATTCAGATGATTTGTTCTTCAAGAAACCATACTGACAATTGTTGATTATATCATTTGCATAAAGAAAATCAGTTAATCTAATGGACATGATTTTTTCAAAGATTTTGCTAAAAGCTGTTAGTATGGAAATTGGGCGATAATTATTAAGGCAAGGGGTGCCAGTCTTGAACATGGGAAGAACTTTGGCAATCTTAAGTTTCGTGGGAAATACTCCCATGCTAAATGATTTAGTGATTACATGTTTCAGGGGCTTGAGAATGCAAGGAAGTATTTTCTTAATAATGTTGATGGGAATGCAGTCGTCCCCTGGAGAGGAAGTTTTAAGGCCATTAACATCATTGATGATGTCTCTGTCTGTTATCGGAGTCAGGCTCATGTGGTTGTTGTTGGGGGGCCCGAGAAATTCTTTAAAGTCTCCGTCCACATTAGGGGTTAATCGTGACAGATTTTCGCCTATGTTTGTAAAATATTTGTTAAATTCATTTGTAATGACGTTTGGGTCATTGATTTCTTTCTCATCTATTAGTACTTTGTCAGCTTTTTGTTTATTATTCCTGTGAAGAACATCATTAAGAATTTGCCATGTCTTCTTAGTGTCACCTGCACTTTGATCAAGCTTCATTTTGTAATGATCTGCCTTTGCCTTCCGAATTGTTAGTTTTAAGCGGTTGCGAAGAGACCGAAATGTCTCGCCGTAGGAGAGTGGCCACTTTGCATATTTCTTTTGAAGTTTGTTTTTTTCTTTGATTAAATTTCTTATTTCACATGTAATGTATGGTTTCTTAAAGGACTTTGATTTTAGTGACTTACATTTTAATGGGAAAAATCTTTCAAAGGAGGGGATAAAAAGACTAATGAAATTGTCATAGGCAACCTCGGGATTGTGAGAGGCAAACACGAGGTCCCAACATACTTCTGTAAGGTGGCTTTTAAAATTGGTTATATTGGATTCTTTATAGTCGCGATAGTAAAGTGTTTTCTCAGTTTTAGGTTCATTATGTTGTAATTCTAGGTTAAAAGTACTAAAAACAGGAAAATGATCTGATATGTTGCAGTATATAACCCCACTTGCTTTCAATTTTGGTAAAAAATTTGTCCAGATATGATCTATTGAGGCAGAGTTTCCTTGAACTCTAGTAGGCTTGGTGACTGCTGAGAAGAAGAGCCTAGAATTAAGGGTGGAGACGGTTTCCCTGACTTTGTTATCAGAGTCGGCCTTGAGGAGGTCTAGGTTAAAATCCCCACTGATGAGACACTTCTTGTTTTCTTGAGAGGCAGTCTCGATTATTAGCTGAATCTTTTCCAGAAAAAGAGAGAAGTTACTTTTTGGGCGCCTATACAATTGCCCAATCAGTAAGCTCTCGTTGTTAATTGTTACTTCAGTAAAAACTGACTCAATGAAATCTTCTTGGAAAGATAGGTCAGCTCTACCACGAGAGGAAAATCTGTCATGAACATAGAGGGCAACGCCCCCGCTGTTTCTAGAGTGGTGCGAGAAGTATGCATGGTAGTCGGGGAGTGTGAAGAGGTGTTGAATGTCTTGAGTGAGTCTAGTTTCAGAGAAACCTATCACATCAAAACTATTCGGATGTAGACATTGCAAAGTAAATTCATCAAAATGATTGGGTAGGCTACATATGTTATGGCTGATAATAGACAAGTGAGTCATAGATGCACTGTTAGAAGTAATAGAATCAGGAAAGACGTAAGAACAATTTGGATTTATCACGTTAAGCAAATTAGATACGAAATTATCTGCTCCTAGAGAATCAAAAGAATGAAAACGGTCATCAGAGGCGTCGATTTTAACGTTATGAAATGATCTTGATTCTAGTACTTCTAAGCTAATAACCTGGGCGACATTATCGGAAGTGAATACATTCGATAAAGCATCATCATTCAGATCTTGGAAAGGAAAAGTGAATGCACAATCCATATTGAATTAATAAAATGTGATAGGTACGTAGTACAGATTTGTAAATTACCAGAAACGGCATCACTTCTTATTTCTCAGACGCTGGCTGACGGGACTAAATGGGGGTGGGGGGCCAAGGGCCGTGGCTCCCACAGGAGATCTCAGCACCGTCGAGTAGGAGTGTCGTGCGGGTGGCGGGGTGTTAAAGCAAGGACCCAAAGGGCGCTGCATCAGGGGTGACGGCTGGTCAGACAGCGAGGCGGGGCGAGGACGGGACTGCAGCGGAGTGGGCAGCCGTAGTGGGTCGAAGGCAGTGCCTGGAGGCGGCATGGGGAGGGCTGAGTCAGGAGGGGCGCGAGGACGCTGGCGCTCGGTTACAACCAGCTTCCTGTAGCTGAAGAAGGCGTTCTTGCCCTCGCTCCTCGCCTGCCTCAGCTGCTCCAGCTGATCCTTCCGGGCCTTGATGGTGCCTGCGCAGAAGTCTTCGTTCACGAACACCCTGCCAGGAGCATTCTTAAACTTGGCTTTACCCTTGAACACTGCCTCGCGATCCACGAAACTCGCGAATTTGGCCACGATGTCTCTGGGCCTATCGTGAGTTGGGCGCCCCACACGGTGGGCGCGTTCGATCTTGGGCGTGATGTGGAGGTGTTGTCGCAGCAGGTCTGATAGTTTCCGCTGGCACATCTCCCAGGTCTCGCCGCGCTC
>NC_091557.1:11105754-11108254 GCF_042767895.1 Penaeus vannamei | reverse complement strand
TGGATTTAGAAATAAAATAAATCTCTCTTTTTGTTTTCGGGATTTCTTGCTGATAGGCCTGATCGAAATTAGGAAAAATTGAAGCGCTTGATATTTTTATTCGCACTTGCAGAAACGCAAGCAAGGTCTTTTCTTTCCATGTTTGTCTTCATCGCGTTATTTTCCCCTCTTATATTTGCAAAATACGTGTCTTTTTGCTGTGTGTTTTAAAAACGCATTTTTCTGTACTTGTGTGTTTGGGAAATTCGCTTGTATTTGCACATGTGTTGCGTTTCTGTTGTGTTTTAACCTATTTTCAGTAAAAACACAACTGATAAATTTGGAGCAAGACAAGCAACAGATGATTTCTTTTTAACGGATGCATAATCTATCGTGGAAATACATCCAGTTTCCCCTCTTTTTTATTATTTCTTCTTCGTTGCTTTCGTTTCGTTTTTCTTCTTTCTTTGTTGGACAGCCATTTATCATCTGTTTTATCATTTACCATTTAACATCTTTTATTTTTGCGCCCTGTTTCCTTTCCTTTGTCTCCTCTCTTTACCATTCTTTTCTTTTCTGAATATGGAATATATTCCCTTCTCCTTTTGATTTTTTGATTTTTCATTTATTTATTTATTTTTCGATAGAGTAATATATGAATATACAAAATATGAAAGAAAATAAGAAAAAACAAAACAAAGCAACGGACAAAATTTGCAACACAATACCATGCTTGTTCGGTCGAAGAATGAACATATTTTAGAAGGAAAAAAATCGGCTCTGGAAAACAAAGTCCGCGGCGCACGTGGATCTAATTCCTCGAGTGGATATAAGTGAACAGTGTCATCTGAATAAGAGCATCGGCCGAAGTACCTGAACTCCCTTACCGCACACTCGGAATATCTGCATAAAGAGTCCGATCCCTCATAAGTTCCGGGAAACTACGAGCGGTCGGGAAGTTATGCCGAGTTATTGCGAGCCATAATGTGCAGATAGACCCGTCCTGATCAACTCCTGATCGTTTCTGATATATCACTCGCCCCGCCAAGAACTCCTGTCTGCCGGCGGTGGATCTTACTAAATGTGAATTATCCCCGCTGCCGCCTATCAGCCTGGCCTATCACATCCGGCCGCCAGAGGGGGACACCGGCGCTAGGAATTTTGGCGGGAAGGCCTCGCTCTCCTCCCCGTCGAACTGGTAAATCCGCCCTTATCGCTTGGGTGGGGGGGCGCTGTCTTCCCCCGACGAAGAAACGGGACATCAACATGCATGATTTAACCCAATAACCCCACTTCTATCAACGTATCAACCGGAGATATTGAGAGGGTCCGCCTTTCGCTGTGACGTGATGGGCCCGGGGACATGAAGATAAACTGACGCAGGAGATATTACCGGACCTCCTACGTGCTCTCCCGGCGCGCTACCTGTCGCGTCTTTATGCAGATTAAGCCTTTGGATGCAAATGTCCAGCGACTCGAGAGGAGTTATGGCCGCGGCTAGAACCAAATTAGAGGATAAAATTTCCGACGTCGGGGTAAGTGCGCGGCCGGAGGAGGTCCCTCGGGGGCGGTAGGGCGTGTGGGGGAGGGGGGGGGGAGGAGAGGGGGCCCATGGGTGGGTGGGGGGGGGAGACGTCTACTCTCTACGTACAGACTTCACGATGTAAATGCGATCTTTATCAAATACAAATTCTAGGTAGAACAAAATCTGTAATTTCTCATATAGGAAGCAAATCATTTTTACGGAAGGAACTGATAAAGTAAAAAAAAAAATATTTATATATTATATATACACACATTTATATCTTTCATGTTCGCAATACAATAAAATAATTATTGCAATGAAATGAACTGCAAGCTCCATATTAATGATATTAACATAATAATATTACAACGCATTTGCAGGAGGCTTTTCAATACAATCACCTATTTCATCAGTTTTCTCTCCTATTTTTCAACTTTCAGGGACGATTGTAACAAATGAGGTGACGGGAGAGAAATATGATTAACTCGAATAAGTATTTACCATTTGTTAATGAAAATCCTTAGCGAAAAAGTTGATGGATTTCTCCCGGTTATTAATCAAAGTTTATTTTTTGAAAAACTGAGTCGGGAATAAAAAAAAGAAAAAAAAAAGGAAAAAACTATCATATTCTCTTGTGATGAGACACGAACAAAAAGGACAGCTCCATTACCATCTTGCAGTTTTACGTAAAGAAAGTAATTGTGTAGAGAAACTCCGAGACTCCAACTTTATATATACGTTATTTTATCAGAAACATCTTTTGATTTTTTTTTTATTGTTCGAAAGACGTAGTGTTGGGGGGGGGGGGGGGGGAGGGCGGGGCTCGAATGGGACTGGAACGTGTAAATCTACTTGCTTTGATTAATAATTTGATCTGGGGTCTCATTTGTGTTAAATTGTACATATATCTTTGTTTATTTATCTATCTGTCTATCTCTATAACTGCCTATCTATCTGTCTGTTTACCTATTTGCCTGTATATTTATCTGTCTATCT
>NC_091557.1:11036229-11038729 GCF_042767895.1 Penaeus vannamei | reverse complement strand
AAAGTTACAAAAATTTCCTTAGAAGAGATGATTCCAATTACCCTAATTACAAATTGTATTCTTAATATAAATAAATGGATCAATGTTGTGTAACAATAATTATAGCACTGTCTGGATTATATCAAAATATCATAATAGCAACTAATACATAACTAATCATGTGGATATGCAATAATTCATTAAAAAAATGTAAGCAGCTAGCATGCAATACGTCTACTGGAAGAAAGGTTCACATTTCACATATGAGAGGCCAAACTAATGGGTTACAGGTATAAAATGTAATGAAAGTTTAAAAAAATAACTCAAGAGTGTTTCTGTGTTATAAATGCTCTTCCTTGCAGGCAAAACTGGTTTATATATGATTAATGTGTCTAGAAATAATGGTTTATTGATTTTATATCTTTTAATATAAAATACATGTATTTCCAAATATATAAATTAACTATTTGCTTCCTTACATCTTCTCATTAACATGGATGCTACTATAATGTATATTTCCATAGTCCATTATCTACTCCCATAAGGTAAATTAAGGAAATGTTAGGCTAAGTTACATTCAGTCTGATAAGATAGTTTAATAGATTAGGTTAAGATAGGATAGGATAGATTGCAGTATGGGGGCAAGGTATGGTAAAGTAAGAGAATATGAAATTGGGTTTGGTTAGGCTGGCCAAGATTCGACAAGATAAGGTAAAGTAAGATCAGAATACACTATTGTAATCTGAAGCAAGGCAGAGTGGTTGTAATGGGAAATGCATACTATGGCAACACCATGATATGTTTGGCTTTATTTGTCCAAGTGTTTATTTTTCAAACATGTTATCCATCTGAGATATACTATAACAAAGCATAAGTATGAGTGAAATTGATTCCTGCTATTAAGCTATAATCGGTTTATGGCACAGCTTTCCGATATGAATATACTCACTTGATAGTTTTAAAAGAAAACCTGATATGAATATCCAGATCATAAATACAAATTTACTTCATTTTCAGTCAGACTGATATAGAATTAGCTCTCCAAGTTGGTAAAATCACCAATTCTAAATAAGGGATGACTTATACTAGATTGTCTTGAACAGTTTCAATTAATCCAAAAGGATATAGATCTGTTCAACCCAAGATCATCAAAAATACACAGATATGTTAAATTTGCAATTAACCTTAATAATCCTCCTATTGTCTGGCTTAGGTAAGAGATGTTTCTGGCATTTTAAAACTTCTAATTACTAAATAAGGGGAAAAATCTCAACATAGTAGTTAATATGTATCCTCAGGCACCGAGTTCAATAACTTTTCCATTTTTGTTTCTAACCATTCTTTAACAAGCTCTTATCTTTCATCATCATTTTTGATGTAATTGATATTATCATATAATGTTATTATCAACTCTATGATAAAGTAACTACCAACACAATTTTCTGATAAAAAGCATTACCCTTAAAAGCTTGTAATTCTCAACATGAAATTATGTAGCTCCACCTTGGTTGTACTAATGTAATTTACTATCATTATTAACACTTTATAAATTGAAGATTATTTTAATCATAACTGACTGACGGATGAGGGAATGCTAAAGTAGCCCACCCCTACAGGCACTATTATGTTAACCTTTGAAAATTCTTACATGTGACTGGGAGAACTTTACCTGACACTATCTGGGAACATTCACATCCTCATCATCCAATTTACTCTTCACTATATCTTTCAGTATAAGAATCTAGATTGCTATTTGATATAAATTTCATAAGACATGAGATACTTTAAAAGATTGAAATTTGGAAACAAAAAACTATGGCTGGTTTTATATAACTGTTCAATAAAAAACGAATAGCATCAAAATGAACATGCATTTCCTTATTTGTATATTCATATGTAAAAGTAAAAAAAAATAATTGATAGCTGAATGTATTAATGTGACAGAAGTAATGGTTTATTATGAGTCTTAGTAGCCTACCATTGCAGAAAAAAGTTTATTTCTGAAATAATATATTTCATATGCAGATTCATTTATTGTCTCTATTAATCTTCTTTAGTAATCACTGTACTACTATTACCATTCACCTGATGATTTCCTTTCCTTTAATTCCTTCTGACTTTTACTTGCCTGAAATATCATGATCACCTTAACTATTCATCTCATAAAATGGAATGGAGTATTTGTCTTGCTTACATCAGTCTTTACCTCATATGATTCTCATCTAAAGTTCCCCTTCTTAGGTCTGTATACCTTTCTTACCCTAAACCATCTCAATTAGGCAAATATCAAGATTAAGCAAATGTCATAACTTTCTCTGGGAATTAGTACTAGGGAAAGCTTTAAAAAAAATCTAAGAAGACTATGTCCCAGAGGCATATCCACCCAAAAACTATTGTGTACTTCATAGCATGATTTCTTTTATCTACAGTACATGAAACAAATAATATTCATGTATTAATTTAATCATCAAAAGAGCAAGTACTAACAGCCAATATTTTGTTATTAAGAATGAGTACAATT
>NC_091557.1:11023729-11026229 GCF_042767895.1 Penaeus vannamei | reverse complement strand
ACTAGGAACATAAGAAAGAGCTGCAAATATCTTCTTAAATAATGAAGAGAGTTGTATAACTAATCAAGTAACAACAAAATTCGAAAAACTAAGTCTAATCTTTACCTCAAGTGCTATTTTCAAAGCCTTTCTCTGTGCCGAAGTTTTCTCATGGTTTCCTTTGGCTGCTTTTACTTCGTTAAGTAGATCCTATATACAAAAAATAGAGTAGATATATTGATATCTTATAATATGAAGATCGATATTGCAGAAGTATAAAACCTAAAAATTATATCATATGATAGGTTAGAGCATACTCTTATACAAAAGAAAAATGGCACAAAATCTATTATACATCATACCTTTACTTTCAGGAAAGCCCATAACCTTTCAATGAAGTTCTTAGGTGTAGGAGCAAGATGCAAGTGTGAAAGAAGGTGCTTGTCAGGCGGATTAACTGTATTCCAGCCTGTTACACCCATGAAGAAGTGTCCGTTCCTTCCTTGTCCAGTGATGTTGGCTTTTATCCCACTCAAATTGTCTAATTCTGTTTGTCCTGTCACTACCAGCTCAGTACCCTGTAAGATAAAGAAAAATAAACCTTACTTTTAGAGAAAGGAATTCCTGATAGTTGACAGTATCCATTTATCATATAACACTAATGATTCAAACAAATCTATAGTAATGTCTTATGAAAAAAGACTGTATATTCTAATATTTTGTATATGTTCTGAATAGGATAGGCCAACAAATGTCTATCATGTATATTCCTTACAAGACAGAGCTTGGACAGTATCTTAATCTAATAGATAGCTATGAATGTTGATAAGCTTTATCTTGCTGAAGTAGGAGTCATTTTGCCCTTGTGAAGTCTAGAGGCCGCAACATTATGAATATATTTGAAGACTGATAAAGGATTGCAGGCTTGCCTTGCTTTCTGCAGATTACCTTTTGTGCCTGATAGTACTCTTTTAAATATTCTTAATAGCCATTACCTTAATTTTTTGTTATTGCTGGATATCTGTCCAAATTTGGTAATGTACAATATGTTAGTGTGCTATCAATTAGGATATTTATCACGAAACTAAATCCTATCCTAAAAAAAAATAGCATTTCAAATTAAAAAAAAAATCACATGTTGTATTTCAAGTAACCTATAGAAATTATCCCAGGAATGACTTCTGATGTTTTTATTAAATCTACTTTGCCACATTTTTTACATTCAGTTTGAATTAAAATTTGACAATCGACTTCAATTTCCCCATAAAATGACTCCATAAACCATATATACTGTCAAAAAAAAAAGAAATAAAAAAAGGCATCATACTTGGAAGTAGTTGTAGAAGTGGGTGCTACTAAGACTATTCATCTGAACGGCATCATCGGAATAGCTAAACTGCACATCCAAGAGAAGGGGCGTAGACAGCTCCTGGTAGAATCCTTTTAATTGTTCAGCAGCATCGATATCCTCATAGATTTTGCGAGCACTACCCTGGTTCTGGAGAAAGAGAAAGATATGTAAGTAATCTGCATTTGAAAGAGAAATATCTAATGTTATGTCTTTTTAGGTAACTTTTAATGTGAAAAGGAATGAAATGATAAAAATAAAATACATGAATTTACACTTACATTTCAGGACCTATAAAAAAGTATTATCAATTCCTTACTAGCTTCAAATGTCCCCTCATTTCTCAATACTTACTAGTACTAGAACAAGTAAAGAGAGGAACATAGATAATACATCACACTTCTATAAAAAAAGAAGGTATATATATATATATATATATATATATATATATATATATATATATATATATATATATATATATATATATATAAAGTTGAGATAATTCTGCATTTTCTAATTGTATCAACATAACAGATGATATGCCTCCTTTGTATCTCTCAAGTCAAATTGGGAAAAAAGCAATATTGTTCAAAGGAAACTTAAATCCTAAAATGGGCCTTTCACTTAAGTGTTTTACCATAAATAAAACCAGGACAGTCTAACAGTTGTTTTAACCTTTCTATAAATTTTATTACTGCTTTGGGAATAACTCTGTAACAGAAAATTTTTAATAATACTGTCTTTGGATCTATTTCCACAGGTAACAATGTAATCCTGAAACTTTTTTGTATAGAAACATAACATAAAAACTGAAATGTGCAGACATTGCCTTATGCAAAACAGTTTTTTATTACTAACTGGGTAAAAAAGAAAAGAAAATTTCAGACATTACTTACTTGATGTGCTATTCTCTCTAGCAAATTCATATCAGCTTCTTTGCCGAAGCCAAGGCAAAATATAGATGCTCGTTCCTTGTTCCTCTCCCTCACATTCTTCAATATTGTTTCTGGATGCTTGATGCCCACAGTAGCCTGCCCATCAGTCAGCATGATGATGATATGAGGTCGCACTCCTTCTGCACCCATGTTATTCTCCTGCTCAAATGACACCTGCAAGGTTGGAGATGCTTTAGAAATATAATTCAGATAAAGAGTAACTTCACAACGTGGTTGG
>NC_091557.1:11011229-11013729 GCF_042767895.1 Penaeus vannamei | reverse complement strand
CCTACACAACTCACGCCCACACTCACCTGAACGACTTTGTGTACTTGCCCTCCTACACAACTCACGCCCACACTCACCTGAACGAGTTTGTGGCCAAGCATGGACTGGGAAGTGTCAATCAAAAAGGTGATGTGCTTCGGGGTAAACTGAAGGTCAATGGGCGCAAAGAAGTGGACGAAATATCCATCTTCGATCTGGAAAAAAGAGGCATGATCTTATCAGTTATTTGAGGGACGTCATGCTGATAAGGGAAGTCAAAGGACAGAATCAAATGTCTCGGTGGATATGCATCTTATTATCGTTAGCATTTTAATGATACATATTACTATAAGCTGTGGCTATAATTCATATCTTTGGCAACCTTTCTTTGTATTATGATTTTTTTACTTATTTTTTGCTATGAGCTTGCAATAAAAAGAAAGTTCTTTTGTGATTTTAGCAAGTTGCAAGTAAAGTAAAAAGTGGCATTAAGTATTTGTAAGTTTGTAAGTACCGGGTAAACTGCAATATTGCGAAATAATAATAATAATAAATGAATGCATGGTATTGCTAGCATTAACCAACTGAACTAGAGCTCACGAACTATGCAGATTTTCGAAATAATAACTTTAATAAACGCTTGTCTCCGCTGTAATGTCCTGCTATACCATAATGGATATTTTTTGGACACCTCAATTGGAATCAAAACACACGGTGATAAAAAAAAAAAAAAAAAACGTGTAGAGAATTCGATCGAAACATTTGGAAATTCCTAGAATATTTTTGGCAACACTAACGAGAAAAAACGTGTCAAAATGGTTCCACGCAGAAGGAATAACACCCACTGAAGACAATGAGTGGACATCTTTTCATTTAGCAGCTGATGATCGCAGTTCAGACAGCTATCGTGTCCATTGTTTTCCAGACAGATAACGTATTTAATGAAAATTCTCATCGCCACAAATGTAAGTCGGTGCAAATACCATCCCCCATAACCGTAGATTACAGCAAATATCCCCTTCAATACCATAAATTACAAGAACAATTCATCTCCATAGTCATGAGGTTCCGCAAAGGGCCTCTCCATCATCCCAGAATGCCACAAATATCCTCACCATCGCCACCCTGAACGCCTCACACATCACCAGCATCGCCCCTCATAACCAAGGCAGTTACCCCAGCCGCCTCTCTCCTCATAACCAAGGCAGTTACCGCAGCCGCCTCTCTCCTCACCTGAATGTCCCCGGCATCGAGAGCTCTCTGGACATCGTAATGCACTTCCAGCTGACCGTGGATGACCCCGTCCTTGGGCATCAACTCTCGGCCGGGGTCGTACTGCAGTCGGGCCGTCTTTCCCCCTTCTCGCCATTCCGTCACTGCGAAGGGATGGGTGTGTGAGGTTTGTGGCGGCAGAAAGGGGTATTTCCCTTTCGGCTTTTGTGTCCTAGGGTGTTTGCTAGGTTGTTTTTTTTCCTTTTTATAGATAGTGTTTGGATAGTTATATCATGATTGATTAGGTTTGCTCAGGTAGAAATGGAGAAGAGATATAGTTCAATGGTAACGTATGTGACTAGATTTGGGGAAACACAAATCATCACGAATAGAGATAGATAGATAGATAGATAGATAGATAGATAGATAGATAGATAGAGAGAGAGAGAGAGAGAGAGAGAGAGAGAGAGAGAGAGAGAGAGAGAGAGAGAGAGAGAGAGAGAGAGAGAGAGAGAGAGAGAGAGAGAGAGAGAGAGAGAGAGAGAGAGAGAGAGAGAGAGAGAGCTACATACATACATATATATATATATATATATATATATATATATATATATATATATATACAAAACAAAACATAAAAGCAACAACAACAAAAGCTGAAACTCACCAGCATCCCTGAAGGAATTTCCTCCCGGTACCTTCTTCACAGACAGGACACTGATATCCCTCGTCTCGTGGATAGTAACATCCACCAACATATCCAAGACTGGGTATCCCGGATGGACGTTGATCTTGTGGGAGTACACGCCCAGCCGTCGCTCCAGCAGTTCCTTTGGAGATAGAGATAGAATTAGAAGTGATTTGATAGAGATAGTATTAACAGCAATTGATGTGCGCCGGAAGGGTCTGATCTAAGGACGTAGGAAGTCTGAACTTTTTGAGTGATTGCAACCTCGCTTTCTTGGGATTTGTGAGTTACATAGACTACTGAGGTTCGTGTACTTTCTTTTATTTGACTGAGGACCAGGATTAGAAATGTCTTGTAAATACGGTGCACTATCACTGACTGAATCACACATGAGTAAAGTGCATATAAATATTATTCTCGTCTTACAAGTATGTATTTCCAAATTCCCAATTACCTTTGTGGCGTAAAATTCTATTAAACTTTTGCGCTCAAATCAGTATTAGACGGATAAGTTTGCGAGTTTCAAGGATGTATTTTGAGAACTTTGTCTTGGGAGCAGCCTATCGAGAAAAGACATAAAGACATGGACGCACACACTGTCTATCTCTATCTATCTATCTT
>NC_091557.1:11009657-11010729 GCF_042767895.1 Penaeus vannamei | reverse complement strand
TACCCTCGCGCCCATTGTCTCCCAAAAGGACTCAAGATGCCCCCGCGACTCTCGGGACAGACAAGCCATTGTTCGGATTGTCTCTGCGCCTCCTCTTGAAGCGGCCACCTGTCCGTTTCCTTGGCCGGGCTGACATCCGGAGACGTTCAGCAGAAACGATCTCCTTCCGAGAACAGACAGACGATTCAGTTCATTGTTTGCGACTTGACATGTGCTGGCAAAGAGGAAATGGAAGCCGCAGCGTGGCGACAATGCGCCGATGTGGGTATGCCTTGGGGGAAACCACATCCGGGACATTATAGGATAGGAAAATACAATGATGATAAAAATACAATAAGGGGAAAAAATGGATTGATGTGAGGTATGCCTTGGAGAGAACTTCATCCGGGACATTATAGGATAAAAAAATACAATGATGATGAAAATACAATGAGGGAAAAAATATGGACTGATATGGGGTATGCCTTGGAAAGAACCACATCCGGGACATATATGATAAAAAAAATACAATGATAAGAAAACAATGAGAGAGAGAGAAAAAAAATATGTACCGATGTATGCCTTGCAGAAAATCACATCCGGAAGATTACAGGATAAAACAAATACAATGATAAAGATACAATAAGGAGAAAAAAAAAAGATACCATAATGGGTCTTTGTAAAGCGAGACAAAGGAGCTTCGGTTAAGTAGGCAGGATAATAGTTGTTGGTTTTAAGGATTTGTCTTGGATAAAGGAAAGAAGAGAGGCATTGCATACGCTGGAGGACCTGCATTTCCTTCGCTGCCAAGGACTGCCGGAAATGGATAGCGGTTCAAGAAGTATTAGATTTGCATATAAATTTCTTCGTATCGCCCCCGTGCTTATCTCTCGGGCCTTGTCACGGCCGGAAACTTTAGACGGGCGCAAGGAAATTAATTCTAGAAGATATTGGTTCCGCTTGCTTGACATGGGAGGGAAGTCTCTTTTGATTCCTCGCTGCATGATTGGCAATTGTATTTTCTCTCTCTCTTTACGGGTGCCTCTTACTTCCGTCACACTCACACACACACACGCACACACACACATTCACA
>NC_091557.1:10994657-10997157 GCF_042767895.1 Penaeus vannamei | reverse complement strand
AATCCAATTCAGCGCGGTATTAAGTTCTCGTGCGGTGTTTCTCTCTGCAACTAGTAAATGTTGATCTTGCGATGCTGGAATTTTTAATTTCGCGGAAAGGAATAAAAGAAAAACATCACTTTGCGCAATGTCATTTTTTCTTTTTTTTTTCCGTAGGAGGACAATGCGACTTTGGATCCGTCTTGTGTATCGCGGGTTTCCTTGATGTGCGACGAAAGTGTAAAAACTGAAAAGGTAAATGAATGTACGAGCGCATAAACTTTTCCTTTGTCCAATTAACTCACATTCTCCCTGAAATAAAAAAGAAGGAAAAATGCATGTATTTTTCACAGCTACATGTGCATCTCTCTCATTCTTTCTGGATATACAGTGCACACATATATATGGATATATATATATATATATATATATATATATATATATATATATATATATAAATATATATATATATATATATATGTGTGTGTGTGTGTGTGTGTGTGTGTGTGTGTGTGTGTGTGTGTGTGTGTGTGTGTGTGTGTGTGTGTGTGTGTGTGTGTGGCACACACACACACACATTCACACACGCATACATATGTGTGTATGTGTGTGCATACACATTTGCATCCATGCATACATATGTACATACATAAATAAGTTTACTTATGCATATGTCCCTTCCTCTTTCCTTGCACGGAAACGGAGAGAAGCATAGAAAACGGAGACCCGCAGAGAAGCATAGAAAACGGAGGCCCAGAGACCCGGCCGCGTCGACGAGAGCGCGATGCAGATGCAGCGTGGCTTCCGAGGAGAGAGTGCGGCAGCAGCTCCTTCATTAGCGCAAAACCAAATTACCTTTAAATGGCCGCCGCCTAGCGATAGTCACGCCATCTGCCGCGAGAGACTTCGTTATCGCGTCTGAGGGAAAAAGGAGTCGCGGATTCGGCTGCTCGAGAGGGGAGTCTGGATCCGGCGGAAAGAGGGAGATAGAGGAGAAGAAAGAGGGAGATGGAGGAGGAGTAGAAAGAAGGAGATGGAGGTGGGGGTAGAAAAAGGGAGATGGAGGAGGAGTAGAAAGAGGGAGATGGAAGAGAAGTAGAAAGATGGAGATGGAAGAGAAGTGGAAAGAGGGAGATGGAGGAGGAGTAGAAAGAAAGAGATGGTCGTGGGGGCAGAGAAAGGGAGATGGAGGAGGAGTAGAAAGAGGGAGATGGAAGAGAAGTAGAAAGATGGAGATGGAAGAGAAGTGGAAAGAGGGAGATGGAGGAGGAGTAGAAAGAGGGAGATGGAGGAGGAGTAGAAAGAGGGAGATGGAAGAGGAGTAGAAAGAGGGAGATGGAGGAGGAGTAGAAAGAGGGAGATGGATGAGTAGAAAGAGGGAGATGGATGAGTAGAAAGAGGGAGATGGAAGAGGAGTAGAAGGAGATGGAAGAGGAGTAGAAGGAGATGGAGGAGGAGTGAAGAGGGAGATAGAAAGAGGGAGATGGATGAGTGAAAGGAGATGGAAGAGGAGTAGAAGAAGGGAGATGGAGGAGGAGTAGGAAGAGGGAGATGGAGGAGGGAGTAAGAAAGAGCGAGATGGAAGAGAAGTAGAAGAGGGAGATGGAGGAGGAGTAGAAAGAGGGAGATGGAAGAGAAGTAGAAAAAGGGAGATGGAGCAGGAGTAGAAAGAGGGAGATGGAAGAGAAGTAGAAAGAGGAAGATGGAGGAGGAGCAGAAAGAGGGAGTGGACAGAGGTGCTCAGAGTGAGGAGGGGAGGGGGTGGGGCAGAGGGGGGGTGGGGGACGTGGGAGCCGCTTAGCAGGAGACACGTCCGAGTAAAGAAGAAAAATGAGACAAAGAGGAAAAGTGAAGAAAAGGGAGAGAAGAGGTAGATAAAGCGAAGAAGAAGAAAAAAAACGTTAAAAGTGGAAGAAGGCGAATGAGAAGAGAAAAGAGAAAGAGAGAAGGATAAGTAGCAGCAATAATAATAACAATAATAGGAAAAATAGTAAAAACAAACAAAAGTAACATTAGTAACAACATCAATAACATAAACAACAACAGCAGTAATAGTAATATTGATAATGACATCAGCAGTAAAAATAACAACAAAAAATGACTGCATAAATAAGGGTAAACGCAGTAGTGGCAATAACAGTCGTAATAACAATAATAACAATAATAGCGGGTAATAACTAGGAGGAAGGAATTAGGGAAATGAAGGTAAAAAGTAGTTACATTTTTCATCTTCTCCTTATTCTTATTCGTTTTTTCTTCGTATTTCTTTTTTTTCTTATTATTTCTTTTATTCTTATTCTCTTTTTCCTAATTCCTGCTCTTTTTCTTAATCTTCTTTATCTTTTTTTCTTTTTCTTATTTGTTCTTATTTTTATTCTTATTCTTTTACTTCATCCTTATTTTTTTTTCTTATTCTTATTCTTACACTTTTTCATATTTTAAAAATTATCCTTATCTAGTTTAGTAATTCTTATTCTTATTCAAATTCTTCCTATAGCTATTACTACCATCATTATGATTA
>NC_091557.1:10987157-10989657 GCF_042767895.1 Penaeus vannamei | reverse complement strand
TAAAAAAAAGACGAGCCATGAATAAATAGAGACTAAAAAATAATAGCTCGTATGGAAAGCGAATATGCAAAAAAAGAAAAAGAAAAAAGAAAAAAACGAAACTAACAAAAGATAAGAAAAAGAGGAAGAGGAAGAAGAATAGGAGATGGACAGAGACGAAAGAGGAGGAGGAGGAAAAGGACGAGAGAGACACTGGAAAGGGGGGGGGGGAGAGCAGGGATTTTTTTGCGGAACCTGACAGGAAGGATTGAAAGAACTGGACAGGTCTGAGGGGACTCTGTTGAGTCAGAAAAATGGGGAAGGGGCAAGGGGCTGAGGGAAAGGGGGAAGGGATGCGCGACGCCCAGAGCAGCGAGGGAGGGAGAGGGGAGGGGCTGCGTGAGGGTTTGTGTGGGCTTGGTTCGTCTGTTTGTGTGTGTGGGGCGGGGGGGGGGGGGCTAGGATGCGTTTGTGTGCGTGTGTGGGTGGGTGGGAAGGGGCAGGGTTTGTGTATGTGTGTGTGGGCGGGGTGGGGGCGGTGGTGGATGTATTTGTGTAGGAAGGGGGAAGGAGCAGGTTTTTTTTACGTGTGCATGTGTGTGTGTGTGGGGGGGGGCAGTGTTTGTTTGCTTGTGTATGTGTGTGTGTGGGGAGGTTTGTTTGTGTGGGTCTGTGTGGGGGGAGGGTTTTGTCTTGTGTGTGTGTCGGAGATTTATTTGTGTGTGTGTGAGCGTGTGGGAAGGGGGAAAGGTTTGCTTGTGTGTATAAGGGGGGAGTAGAGGGGTGTTAGTGTGTGTGTGGGGGAAGGGGGTTTATATGTGTGCATATGCGTGTGTGTATGGGGGTGTTTGTTGTGTGTGTGTGTTTGCTTGTGTCTGTGTATGTGTGTTTGTGCTTTTAGTGTGTGTTGATGTGTGTATGTGTGTGAAGGGGGAGGAGAGAGAGGGAGGGTGGAAGGGAGGGAGAGAAAGAGATGGGGAGGGAGAGGGAGGGAGGGAGAGAGGGAGGAGGAGAGGGAGGAGGAGGGAGAGAGGGAGGAGGAGGGAGAGAGGGAGGAGGAGGAAAGGAAGAAGGGGAAGGAAAGTAGGAGGAGAGGAGGGAGAGAGGGAAGAGGGGAGGGAGGGAGAGAGAGAGGGAGCTGGAGGCGGTGAAAAAACAGTGGGTCAACTGCCTCATGAATTTTGTATGAGGTTTAATATGTATTCACATAATATAAATGCATTATAACAGCATTATCATCATGAGCCCAATGCTGAAGTTGGCAGTGTAGAAATGACACAAAAACGTGAGCTAAATGTTTTTATACATTACATTTGCATTCCCGATGAAGGTTCCAAAAAGGAGTTGAAACACTGTAATGTTATACATCCTCGTTCTATTGATTTCCTTCATCATTGCTACTGTAGGACTAAAGCTAATATAAACAGGAATTTTAAAACCATTACCATTATCAGAAGAGGTGCTAATGCTACTACCATTACCGATAATAAGTCTGTTACACAGAACTCTTCCAAATATCAACAATGGCTTCCGATAAGTGCGTCAAAGAATATTCCGAATTCCCGACCTTTCTCCGCCGACCAAAGATGCACCAAGAGAACAGTTTCCGAGATAAGAACGGCGGCTGCTTGCTCTCGAGGACTACAAGCACGGATTTTTGTACTCTCCTCTCTTAATCAAGTCATCTGACACGCACTCCGAGATGTTGCATTGCCTCTTGGGGAAACTGGATCGTTGCAGATCCTGTTAAGATTGTGGGCACGTGAAGTTTCTTAAGGGCGAAAATCACGGGTGAGATATAGGAAGATCATCCCTTTGGTGGCTAATCCCACAAAGCATGTTTCGGAATATGAACTGCGCTGTGCTTTCAGAGAGAATATAAGCTGCAGCAAGCAACGCAACAACAACACCGATAACAAGAGCAGAGGCTATAACAATAACACTTCACATACGCGCTAGAGTTAACCAAATATCACTGACAACAACAGGTGGTAGAAGGTGAATACGAGATGCTGTTAAGACGAACAGGTGCTAGAGAGTTTCAATTACACTTCAGATGAGCCATTAGAAGTCTACAAAAGACTTGGGTGATCTACCTACCATGGGGGAGATTATGGCGGGGGAATTATGGCAGGGGAGATCGAAGGGACAAGAAGGGATGTGGGGGAGGTTAAAGTGAAAGACTAGGGAAGTCTGGACTGGAAATCTAGGAAAGTTTAGGGAAGACAATGGAAGCCTGGGGAAAAGTTTAGGTGATGGAAGAGCTAAATAGGGAAAGTTTTATTGATATAAGGCAGTACTAGGGGATATTTTGGTAAAGTTAGGCTGATTTATGCATGTTTAGACAAGACAGGATTAATCTAGGGATGTTTAGGCAAGACAATCGAAACCTAAAGTAGGTTAGGGTATGGAAGAGATACCTAGGGAAATTTACGTTGAAGTTTGGCAGTAGTAGGGGAAATTTTGACGAGGCTAGGGTTGACTTAGATAAGCTTTGTCGAGAGAGAAAATCTAGGGAAGT
>NC_091557.1:10977157-10984657 GCF_042767895.1 Penaeus vannamei | reverse complement strand
GTCGCTTCCTGATTTCTGCTTCTATTCTCGTTTCTTCCCATTTTCATCGCGTCTCTCTCCCGCTCCCCCATTTCGGCCTCTTGTATTCGTTCAATCATCAACAACCGTTGTCATTACAATTCGTTAAGTCCATTATCCGTTCTCTCCATCGCCATTCCGAACAAGAATTCCTTGCTCAACAAATATTCTAGGACTCTCGGCTCCGTCCCCTCTCCGCTCTTTTGTCTCGTCTCCACCGCCAAGCACACGCACCTATCCCGATCATCTCTGTCCTTTCCCAACATTCCTCCTCTGTTCCTCCGGGAGAGAGGCCGACGCCCCTTACAGGAAGCTCCTTGGGCGTCCCTCATCATAAGGCTCCGAAGGTAGGGACTCTGAACCAACTTCCCCAGCGATGCCTATTTACCTATTAAAAGGAAGGGCCCCCATTTTTGCCGAGCCATCCGTCCCAGGCACCACACCACTGAGGGGAGCACAATTGTTAAAGGGAATGGAGCACTGCGACTGGCACTGGTGGCTCTCCCAGCCGAGGATGCCCAACAAAGAACCTGCTAGTGCTGGGAGGGGCTAGGGGCGTGGCCTGGCTAGGATTGGGGTGTGGCTAGGTCGGGCTTGGGTTAGGAGGAGCAGCGTGGCTAGGAAGGGATAGAAACCAAGGCCAGACGTGGTTTGAGAGTACGTATTGAGAAGAAGCCGAGTGTCCCGTCGAGTGTAGGGGTGTGGCCAGGTAGGTAGGCCCTGGGGGGAGGGGGAGGGGGTTGTCACGGGCGGACAGAGAGACGTGGGGTGGCGAGTTCAAGATCGCGGTGCGGCGGCTGTGGTCTGACATGACTCGCGCGCTGGTCTGAAAGCTGGCTGGACGCGCGGGGGACGGGCGAGGAGGGGCGCGATCTGGTCTGGATTTAGGGTGTGGTTGGGCGGGTTATGCGTGAAGAGAGATCGGGATGGGAGCGCGATTTGCAGACACAGGGCCGTAATATTTGGGATTAGAGGTGATTAGCAGGGGATGTCAGTGCGGGAGAGGACGAGGCCAAGGGCGTGGCAGAGGGGAGGGGGCCAAGAGAGAAGGGAGGTAGAGTGGAGGAGAGAGACCTAGTGAAGCTGACAGGGCGAAGGGACCAACTGAAGGGACCTTATAACGCCTAGTCGTTGGGCCAGCGAGGTGGGGTCGGTAAAAAGAAATATATGATCCGTATGGAGTATATGTGGCCCCGTAGAGCCGCGAGTTATGGGGCGAATGGTGGAGAAAACGCGTATTGCCGTGAGCTATGTTGGAGGCGCTGGAGTAATTCGCGAAGGAATGAAATTGCGGAGGGCCGGGTATTATGTGACTGCTGGTATGAGGTCTCCGCAGAGTTAAATGGCGGCCACGACCACTATAACGAGATTACTAGTAATTCACAAAGAACCAAAAGAAAGGAAGGAGAGCGAGAAAAAATGACGGGAAAAAAAGTAATGAAAAGCTAACTAGGCGTCAGCTGTACATTCTCACGCGTGGGCGGGGCGAATCGGCTGCTCTGCAACACATGATCGAACGAATCATAATCAAATGATACTTTAAAAACGCTACTATTTTGTAATGCGCTGTGGGTGCCAACAGCTATTTTATTGATAATGATTGTAACAATGGGAGACAGATACTAGCACTTCCTACTACTACCTCTACAACTATTACTACTATAACGGCCACTATTATTGATACTACTACTATTATTGATACTACTACTATTACTGCTACTACTACTGTTACTTAAGCTACTACTATTATTGATACTACGTCTGTCACTGCAGCTACTACTGTCACTACTACTGCTGTTATTACTGCTGCTACTATGCTGCTACTACTATTACCACCACCACCACTCCTACTACTGATACTACCATAACTACTGCTGCTGCTGCTACAACCACCGCCACCACCACTACTACCACCACTTCTACTACTACTTCTACTACTACTACTGCAACGACCACAAACGTCTGTGATGATAAAGATAAAAGGATGACTACAATAAAAAAAATATCTGCTACTACTACAACTAGTATCATCATTACTATTAATCTAGCCTTTGCTGTTCCTCTTACTCCAGCTACAACTACTATTACTACTACTACTACTGCAACTACTACTACTACTACTACTACTACTTTTACTACTATTACTATTACTATTACTGCTGCTACTACTACTATTACTTTTACTACTACTACTACTACTACTATTACTAGTATTATTATTATTACTACTACTACTACGATTACTATTACTACTGCTACTATTACTGCTACTACTATTACTATTACTACAACAACAACAACTACTACCACTACTACTACTTCTACTACCATTAATACTGTTGATCATACTGAAAACATTCATAGCAGCAAACAAGGTTATGCGAACAGGAAGAAGGAATGAAATATGAGAAATAACAAGGACAGAAGAATAGAAACGGAAATCAAAATCGAAAAAGAATCAACCAGCTGTTAGTTTCCTTTCTGGTTATCTGGGTTTATTTGTCTTTTGTCTAAAACGCGAATATTGATTCTGCGAGCGCCATGTTGATGCCAGGATGGGGAAAAACAGCATTGGGGAGGATAAACACACGTAGGTACAAATGTGTGCAGATACGCGCTGGCACACACAGGGACTATCATAATAATCACTCCCTTATATACACGCACACGCATGCACACACACACACACACACACACACACACACATACGCACACACACACACGTACACACACACACACATACGCACACACACACACACACACACACACACACACACACACATAGACAGAAACAATAATCATCCCCCACACATACACGCATCACCCCCCAACACACACACACACACATCCGGGCGACATAAAAAAAATACACATCCTTGTACCCAGTTTCAAACACGATCATCAACAGCACCAATCAATTCAACAAAGCTTTGAGAAAATAACAAACACGGCAACTCAGACAAAATATTGGATCACCATTCTGCCCTGTTGGAAAGGGTTTAGTTTCGCACTATTTATTACGCGAAAAAACAACAAAAAACAAAAACAAATGCTGGACCATGATCAAGAATATTGGTAATATTATCAACGATTCGCAAATACAGTGATATGATTTTGATGTGTGTGAAAATCAACAACAAAGAAAAGAAAGGTTTGCCAAAAATACACTCGGTTAATTATAGAACAGATATCTGACACAGCTCTCCAATGGCAAACACCAATAAATCTATCAACAGACTGAAATTTATTGCATATGAAAGAGAAATAAGACAGGAAGGGGGATGGAAGAAAACAAATAATAATAATAATAAGAAAATGCTGGTCAGATTAAAAAAAAAAAGTGTTGAAGAATAAGAAGGATAAGAAGAAAATTGTTGGTTAAATTGACAAAAAAGAAAAAAAAAGTGTTTACAAGAAAATATATATAAGAATTCTACTAAATTCTAATAAAGCTTGGATTTAGAACACGTGTTTCGCCCTTTCTTTGTGCCGTGAATTAAAAAAGGTGGGGAGGGGCGGGAAACAGGAAAATAAACATTTTTTAAAAATGGTACAGTCTGCTATCATATTACATCCTAATGGACTGTGTGTCCGTAGTATAGAATAATTATATATTGTAAAGTTGTTCTCTGTTACAAAATAACTTCCAAAAAACAACAGGAAAAATAAACAGAAAATAATGAAGATAATAACGATAATTATGGCTGCAAGGACATTACCACCAACAGTAATGGTGGTGGTAATGATTCTGATTATCATTATTATCATCATCGTCATCATGATAATATAATGATAACAATAATGGTAATAATAAAATAATAACTGATGATAATGATAATGATGATAAAAAATAACAATAGCAATGATAATGATGATAATAATGATAATTATAATGATAATAACGATAACGATTAAAATGATAATAATGATGATAATAATAATTATCATAATAATGATAATAAACATAATGATAATAATGATTAACATAATAATAATAAGAATAAACATAATTATAATAACAACAATAATAATGATAATCTTAATAACAATGGCAATGACAATGATATTATTGATAATGATGATAATGATAATGATAAATGTAATGTTCATATAATGATATCAATAATGAAAATGATAATGATAACAATAATGATAATGATGATAATAATAATGATGATGATGATAATATCAATGATAAAGATGACGATGATAAATGATAAAACGAAATAAAAAAGAAGAGGAAAACGAGGACAAGAGAAACAAACTTAACGAACAGAGAGAGAAAGGAAAAAGAAAGAAAATCCAGCAATTAATTCCCCTGCGTTACAGAAATAATTGACGCCATAGGACGGCCTCCGGAACTATCCTCGGCAGGGGGAGATGGGGGAGGATAGAGGAAGAGGGAGAGAGGGGGGAAAGGGAGAGGATAGAGGAGGGGGAATAGGGGGGAAATGTGGAGGATAGAGGAAGAGGGAGAGGGGAGTGGGAAAGGGAGAGGGATAGAGAGGAGGGGGAAATAGGGGGGAAAATGTGTGGAGGATAGGAGGAAGAGGGAGAGGGGGGAAAGGGAAAGGATAGAGGAGGGGGAATAGGGGGAAAATGTGGAGGATAGAGGAAGAGGGAGAGGGGGAAAGGGAGAGGATAGAGGGAGGGGGAATAGGGGGAAAATGTGGAGGATAGAGGAAGAGGGAGAGGGGGGAAAGGGAGATGATAGGAGGAGGGGGAATAGGGGGGAAAAATGTGGAGGATAGAGGAAGAGGGGAGAGGGGGAAAGGGGAGAGGATAGAGTGAGGGGGGAATAGGGGGAAAATGTGGAGGATAGAGGAAGAGGGAGAGGGGGGGAAAGGGAGAGGGATAGAGGAGGGGGAATAGGGGGAAAAATGTGGAGGATAGGAGGAAGAGAGGAGAGGGGAAAGGGAGAGGATAGGAGGATGGGGAATAGGGGGAAAATGTGGAGGATAGAGGAAGAGGGGAGAGGGGGAAAGGGAGAGTGATAGAGGAAGGGGAACAGGGAAAAATAAAGTGGAGGATAGAGGAAGAGGGAGAGGGGGGAAAGGGAGAGGATAGAGGAGGGGGGAATAGGGGGGAAAATGTGGAGGGATAGAGGAAGAGGGCAAAAGGGAGATAGGGGAGAGGATAGAGGGAGGGAGAACGGTGGGGAAAGGGCATAAGATAGAGAAGGAGGCTCAGGAGGAAGATGTGGGGGGATAGAGGAAGAGGGAGAGGGGGGATAGGGAGAGTGGGGATAGAGGGGGGGAAACAGGGGGGATGGCATAGGGATAGAGGGAGGAGGCACAGGGGGAAGATGTGTGGGGGATAGAGGAAGAGGGAGAGGGGGAGAGGGAGAGGATAGAGGAGGGGGAATAGGAGGAAAAGCATGGGGGACAAAGAAGAACACACAGGGGAATGGGCAAGATAGAGGAGGGGGATAGAGGGGGGATGGGAGAGAAAAGGAGGCACAGAGGGAAAATGTGGAGGGATAGAGGAAGAGGCAGAGAGGGGAAAGGGGGAGAGGATAGAGGAGGGGGAACCAGGGGGAAAGACATAGGACAAAGAAGAACACACAGGGGGACAATGTGGGGGATAGAGGAAGAAGCTGAGGGGGGAGGGAGGGAGGGACATAGAGTGGGAGGTGTGAGGGGAAAAGAGGGCGGCAGAGAGGGGAGGAAGAAAGGGTCTAAGGGATAACGTCAGGGCAGAGGGGGGGGGGGGGGCAAGAGGGTAGGAGGAGAGTAGACAAAGAGACGGAACATTCAGAAAAAAATAAAGAACGGAGGAATAGAAGAGGGATGCAGAGAGGGATAACTCAGAGGATAAGGCAGAGGGGAAGAGAAAGGCTGGGCTGGGGGCGGTGGGGGGGAGAGAAGAGAGGAAATGAGACGACATCAGCATACGGTTTCCTGAAAGTCCGACGTCTTCATCTGCCGAGGCGAGACCGTCTTAAGTTGTAAGAGAAAGAAAGCAAAAAATGAGCGCCGGCCATTCCTGCTCTCTCCTCAGGACCGAGGGGGAAAAGGCTATGACTCGAGGGAAGTTAAGCTAACTTCTTGGGTAAAAATCCGCGCGCCTTTCGACCTCTCGCCACCTGGGCCGAGGGAGGCTCTTGCAACATTCTGTCTTCTCGTTTGCTCTCTTCTCCTCCCCTCCCCCCCCTCCTCCCTTCTTCTTCTCTTCTCCTCTGTCTTGTCTGAGTTTTTTTTTTTTCTCTTTCTGTATTCCTCTTCCTTTCCTCCGTTCTTTGATTTTTTTTTCGTTCTGAATTTTCTGGCTCTTTGTCTACTTTCCTCCTTCCGATTCTGCCTAACGTTTTCCCCTTTGAACTATACCCTCTCTCTTCACTCTTAACTTACCCTTTCTCCTTCATTCCCCTCTGCCACTCCTTTTCCCCTCTATCTCCCCTTTCCCTTTCCATACTCTGCCTCCTTCCCTCTATCCCCCACATTTTCCCCTTTGTGCCTCCTTCTCCTAGCCCATGCTTCCCCCCCTATTCCCCCTCCTCTATCCTCTCCCTTCCCGCTGTGCCTCCTTCCTTTTCCCATGCTTTTCCCCCTATTCCCCTTCCTCTACCCTCTCCCTTTCCCTCTTGTGCCTCCTTCTCTACCCCATGTTCCCCCCCCCCCCCCCATATATCCCCTCCCTCTATCCTCTCCCTCTCCTCCTCTGCCTCTTCCTCTACCTCCCCTTCCCTTTCTTCCCCTCTGCCCCCCTAAGCTCCCCTCCCCCGGTTCCCAGAAGCTCACCGGGGATCATCTCGAAGAAGGAAATTTCTCCTCAGTCACATCTCCGCTGATGGCTGCCTCGCCGCTCCGTGATCAGCGAGATGTCAATTACGCGCTAATCTCTCTCTCCCTCTCTCTCTTTCTCTTTTTTCCCCTCTGTCTGTCTGTCTGTCGGTCTCTGTCTGTCTGTCTCTCTCTGTCTGTCTGTCTGTCTGTCTGTCTCTCTCTCTGTCTATCTCTATCTCTGTCTCTGTCTGTCTGTCTGTCTCTCTCTCTCTATATATATATCTGTCCATCTCTATCTCCGTCTCTGTTTGTCTGTCTGTCTGCCTCTCTCTCTCTCTCACTCCTCCTCTCTCTCTCTCTCAATCTCTCTGCTCTCTCTCTCTCTCTCTCTCAATCTCTCTCTCTCTCTCTCCTTCTCTCTGTGTGTGCGTGAGTGACAAAAGAGAGAGCTCTGTTTTCATCAATTCCTTTCCCTCAGTGAACGACAAGTCAATACATCACAAAATAAACGTTGGCTACAGAGCATTCGTGACGCGCAGGACACGGTATGTATCAATTACAAAAGGAGATGAAACAATCGCATAAAAGATAAACAAAGGAAACTAGAAAACAAAGAAAAAGAAAATTGTGAACAACCACCAAAATATGTGTACTGCAAGAAAGATATATATATATATATATATATATATATATATATATATATATATATATATATATATATATATATATATATATATATATATATATATATATATAT
>NC_091557.1:10962157-10964657 GCF_042767895.1 Penaeus vannamei | reverse complement strand
AGCATGTTCAAAGAAATGAGAGTAATCACGAAAATAAAAGAAATTCGGAAACAAGGAGAGAGAGCGACAGCGTCCGAGAGAGAGATGAACACAAAAACAAAAATATCATCGCGTGCGAGTTCACATCAGTGACGCACGGCCATTCATCTCCTTCTTCTTCTCTCTCTTCTCTCTCCCTCCTCCCCTTCTCTTTAATCTCTTCTTCTTCTCCCTCCCCTTTTCTCTTATAAACTCACTCTCTCCTCTTCCTCTTCTCTCCACTTCTGTTCTCTTCTCCTTTCTTTTCAATCTCTCCATTCTTTTCTTCCTTTCCTCTCTCTCCCCCTTTCCTTCCTCTTTCTCTCTCTTCTCTCTTTCTTTCTATCTCTCCTCACTTCTTTCTTCTTCTCTCTCTCCTCCCCTTCCCTCTCTTCTCTCTCTCTCGTTCTCTTTCTCTCTTTCTATCGACCATCACACTCACCCTTCTTCTTCCTCTCTCTCTCTCTTCCTTTCCTTCCTTCTTCCTTCTCTCTCTCTCTTCTTCTTCCCTCTTCCTTCCCTCCCTCCTCCTCCTCCTTCCTCCTTCCTCCTTCCTCCCTCTTCCTCCTTCCTCCTTCCTCCTTCCTCCTCTCCTTTCCTTCCTCCCTCCCTCCCTCTCTCTCTCTCTCTCTCTCCGCGATAGACAACGTAACGACATCGGGAAGTCTGAATCTCCCGGCTGATTAACAAACGCAGAGCATTCACCGTGATCCATTGCATAACTAGACCAACGGAGTGATGAATGGAAGTCCCCGGCGAGAAGCAGCATACGTCAATGGGCAAAGATTATGAAGATTAATGGCGATGAAGAAATTCAGGATTCGGGCGTGACTTGGACGCAATCAGAGGCGGTGGGATATCTGAAGCGAAGTCCCGGATGGAGGGATGATTGGGGGGTCAAAGAAAAAAAAAAAAAAAAAAAAAAAGAAAAAAAAAAACAAAAAAACAAAAAAAAAATCAAAAAAAAAAACAAAAAACAAAACAAAACAAAAAAACATAAAAAGCAAAAAAAAAAAAAAAAAAAAAAAGGAGAAAAAAAAAAAAAAAAAAAAAAAAAAAAAAGAAAAAAAAAATAAAAAAAAAAAATTAATAAAAATAAAAAAAAAAAAAAAATGAAGAGGGGAAAAAAAAAGAAGGGAAAAAAAAGAAAAGGAAAAAAAAAAAAAAAGATAAAATAAAAAAAGAAGAAAAAAAAAAAAAAAGTGAAAAAAAATTGACAGATAAAAAAAAAAAAAAAAAAAAAAAAAGGGGGGAAAAAGGGGGGGGGGAAGAGAGAAAGGAAAATTTGGGGGGGGAGAATAATAAAACAGGGCGCCCTTTTTTTTTTTTAAAAAAAAATTATTAATAAAATTAAATATTTTTTGGGGGGAGATTTTCGAGGCCGGAGGGGAAAGAGGAGAAAGAGGAAGAGAAGAGGGGGGGAAAAGAGGGAGGGGGGGAGGGGGGAGAAAGGAGAGAAGGGAAAGTATGAGGAAACGAAAGGAAAGGAAAGGAGAAAAAAAGGAAAGAAGAAAGAAGGAAAAAAAAAATAAAAAAAATAAAAAAAAAAAAAAAAAAATAAAAAAAAAGAAAAAGAGAAAGAGAAAAAAAACAAAGAAAAGTTTGGGGGTAGCAATTTCCCCGAGAGAAGGAAAAAAAAAAAAAGGGGAAAAAGAGAAAAAGGAGAAAAAAAGGATATTATTAAGCCCAGCTACTTGTTTGGAAAAGCAATTTGAGAAGACAAGATAAACCGGGCAGACCCACCCCCCCTTTTTCCCCCAACCCCTCTGCTCCAAGCCCCCCTCCCCCCCATTCCCCTTTCCTACCCCTTCCCCTCCTCCCAATCCCCTCCCTTCCCCCATCCTTCCCCCTTCACCCCACCCTTCCCTTCCCCTTCCTCTCCCCCCATCCCCTTTTACCTTTCTCCTCAACCCCCATCCCCACCCCCCCACTCCCCCCACCCCCCCCCGCCCCACCCCCTTCTTTCCCCCCCCCTTTTTCCTTTCCCCCCTTTTCCCTTCTTCTCCCTTTCCGCTACACCACAGCGAAAAAGTGTAGCGGGGGGGGGGGGGGTCCGACTTACGATTCGCAGAGAAACCACAAGGCAATTTGGCGGCGAGTGTTGCCGAAGGAAGATTAAATGGCAATTCCTCTCTTCAGTGCGAATTGGCCGTTATCAGGACTTCAGCTGCGGTCATTACTGTAACTTTCGACCTTAAGTGAATTTCCAGTTTTTTTGTTTTGCTGCTGACGGGTCTGTTTCTCACTCTTCTCCTCTTTTATCTTATTTTGTTTTATCATTATTATTTTTTAAGGGGGTGGGGTCGTATGGATCGATTTACATACAGACACATGCACAAAAACACACACATACACACATGCACATATACAAACCCATGGACATAAAACACACACACACACACACACACACACACACACAGACACACACACACACACACACACACACATACACACACACACACACACAACAACCCCATTCCCC
>NC_091557.1:10939774-10942274 GCF_042767895.1 Penaeus vannamei | reverse complement strand
TTCCCCCGCCCTTCCCCCTTCCCCACCCCTTCCCCCCCACCCACGCCTCTGACTACCTACGCACGCCCACGCACGCCCACTGCGAGGTGAGAAGGCACGCCACGCCCCCCTGCCCCTCCCATTAGCGGGTAAACATTTGGAGAAGGTTTTCCTCGCTTTCGCCAAGCCCGTAGCGCCTCGGGGAAAGACCGGACGAAACCAGTTGCGCGAGGTATTCCGATGGCTGAACTCTCTTCCTTTCGGTGTTTGGATAAAGCGAATGCGTAACTCACTCGTTTCAGATTTGTCCGGTTTGGGTTCACTTGACGTTTCGCTTGAGTGTATCTCGTGCTATTGTTGCTCCTCTTCCTCTCTTGCTCCTCTCCCTCTTCCTCCTTTTACTTTTCTCCCTCTTCCTACTTCTTCTTATGATTATTCTCCTCTTCCTCCTCCTCCTTTTACTTTTCTCCCTCTTCCTACTTCTTCTTATGATTATTCTCCTCTTCCTCCTCCACCTTTTACTTTTCTCCCTCTTCCTACTTCTTCTTATGATTATTCTCTTCCTCCTCCTCCTCCTTCTCTTCTTTCTCTTCCTCCTCTTTTTCTCTTCTTTCTCTTCCTCCTCCTCTCTTTCTATTCCTTCTCTCCCTCCTCCTCTCTTTCTCTTCCTCCTCCTCTTACTTCTCTTAATCTTCCTCCTCCGTCTCATTCTCCTCCTCCTCTACTTAATTCTCTTTCTCTTCCTCCTTCTCCGTCTCACTCTCCCCCTCCTCCTCCTCCGCTCCTCACTTCCTCTTCCCCTCCAGAGACTGAAACTGATGCCCTGGATAATCTTGGCTATTCACGTTTATTAATTTGTACTCTCCAGGGCTCCCTCTCTCCTCTTATTTTCTCCTTCACATTCTCTCTCTCTCCCTCTCTCTATCTCACGTTCACCTCTCTCTCTCTCTCTCTCTATCTTTCTCTCTCACCCTCACTTTGTCTCCCTACCTTTCGCTCTCTCTCCCTGCTTTTCCTCTCTCTCTCCTCTCTCCAGCGATCACATTCCTCAAGGAGGGGAGTTGCCTCACCCGAAGAAATATTGATGTTATATTGCACTGTGGAGGTCCCGCCTTCTCGCTCCACCTTCGCCATAAACTTTCATCTGCTCCCGCATCGAAGGCTTTCTTGCACACACCTTTCTCTCTCCAACATCCCGCCCACCTCCAGCGCCCTCACTCCGTCCAGCGGCTCTTCCTCTCGTACTTGGAAAAGCAGTAATTACTACCGACTCATTGTTTGCACTTAGCGTCTCCTCCCCGCCGAGGCCGACGCGCCTGCTGCGGGTTATGGCCGCCGAGGGAGCCGCTCCCTGCCGCATGATGGCCGCAGCAATATGAATATAGAATACAGGCTGGAAACTTGGGGCGAGAAGTATGCATGCGACGACGATCCACGGCGCGGGGGAAAAACGCGTGGCTTTCGGAGTGCGTCGAGGTGTTGCTGTCTCTTTTCGGGCCGGGGCTCGGCGGATTTCGGTTTGATATGTGGCGGGTTGAACGGGAGATTAAGGCATGGTTTGATAAGATCTGCGAGTACTGTTAAAGAGGATGAGCCGAAGTGGAAGGCGTAGGCACTCCTCTCCCACCTTTCCACAGTTTGTGCAACCGATTCAACGTATCTTGTCTCCCTTTGTATCACGACGTTGCCCTTATATAAAATTCCTCGCAGGAAGAAAATGGATTAAGGTTTTAAACAAAGCCATAGTTTTTTCTTGTCTTGTCTTGAATAAATAAACCGGCACCTGCGGCGTGTCCTCACCCGCGCCGCTCCCACTTGCCTCTAGATTTATCATAGAAACATATTTCATCCTCCTCCTGGAAAAAAAACTTCTCACACTTGTGCTGACACTCTTGATTTATGGGCGACTGACCTCTAGGAGTTTAAGGAGAAAGATAGAAAGAAAAACACACACGGAAGGCGGAAGATATATTTAACAGCGGGTGGCGGGGAGCGTTCGACATATCGTATTTACGGCGCTCCTTCGATTATGCGGTTTCCCCTTTCGAACTGGGAAACTATTGGGGGTATTTTGAGGCAGTGCGGCTCTGGGTCGACAGGGGCGGGGCGCATGCATACAAACATACACATACACACACACTCCCTCTCTCATTCTCACTCACTCTTACTCTCACTTTCATTCTCACTCTTTCTCTCTCTCTCTCTCTCTCTCTCTCTCTCTCTCTCTCTCTCACACACACACACACACACACACACACACACACACACACACACACACACACACACACACACACACACACACACACACACACACACACACCACACACACACATATATATTACACACATACATATATAAACAAACACACATGATTATATACGTATTGACTTTGTGTGCGTATTGAGTTATTCAGCCAATTTATCCTCTAAATATTTATATAACCAGAAAAATATACTATAATATGCTGTTTACATGTGTATACGGATATGTATACTATTTTTTCTCGCTTCTTTGAATCTAG
>NC_091557.1:10927274-10929774 GCF_042767895.1 Penaeus vannamei | reverse complement strand
CGAGAGGTTAGGGAGAGGTTGAGGGAGAGAGGTTAGGGTGAGGGAGAGGGTGAGGGAGAGGGTGAGGCTGAGGGAGAGGGAGAGGGTGAGGGTGAGGGAGAAATTGAGGAAAGGGGAAATGGAGAGGGTGAGAGTGAGGGAGAGGGGGAGAGTGAGAGAGAGGGAAAAGGGGAGAGAGAGAGAAGGGAAATGGAGAAGGTTAGAATTAGAGATGGGGTGAGAGTAAGGGAAAGGGTGAGAATGAGAGAGAGGGGAGGGAATCGGAGAGGGTGAGGGTGAGGGAAAGAGAGAGAGTTAGGGAGTGAGAGGGAAGGGAAATGCAGAGGGGGTGAGTGAGGGAGAGGGTGAGAGGCTAGGATGAAGGAGAGGGTGAGGGAGAGGGTGAGAGAGAAGGAAGGGAAGCAGAGAGGGTGAGAGTGAGGGAGAGGGGGAGAGTGAGAGTAAGGGAGATGGCGAGGTTGAGCGTGAGAAGGGAAAAGCAGAGGGTGAGGGAAAGGATAAGAGAGATGGAGAGGAAGAAGATGAGAGAGAAAAAGAGGAAGAAGGGGGAAAGAGAAAGAAAATACAGAGGAAAAAATTGAATAAGAATTTTTTTTTTTTGCGAGGACAAGATGTCATCATTCCCTGAAAAGAAGAAGAAAAAGAAGAAGGAGAAGAAGAAGAAAAAACACTCCTAAGGCCAAGAGGATGATAGTGAGATAGGAACATCTGGGCTTGGAAGCGTTATTTTAAGCATGGTAATTTGAGATATTTCCGGCTGGCTCGGAAAGCTCTCTGGGAAGATGTGTTTACCTCTCTCTCTCTCTCTCACTACCTCTGTTCTTTCCTTCTTTCTTTCCTCCTTTTTTTTTCTTTCTGTCTTCTTTGTCTGTCTGTCTTTCTCTTTCCTTCCTTCCATCTTCCCTATTTCTCTCTGTCTAACTCCTTTTATCCAGAATCTTTCTCCCTGTCTCTGGCTTTCTCTCGCCCTTCCTCTCTCTCCTTGGACGACTTGGAGATCCAGCACCCCCCCCCCCGTCCACCCTCAGCCCCCTTTCCCCTGTCCCCCACTCAGCCCCCTTTCCCCCAGTTCTCCCTTAGCCTCTCCCCCCCTCATCCCCTTCACCTTCCCCCTCACCCCCTTTCCCCTCAGCCCCTTTTTCCCCTTCCCCTCGTGCCCCCGTCACCCCTCAGCCCCCCTTCCCCCCTCAGCCCCCTTCCCACACCGTCCCCCCTCAGCCCCCTCAACTCGCACAAACGACCCAACCTCGACACCCAAGAAAAAAAAAAAAAAAGAAAGAAGAAAGAAAGAAAGAAAGAAAGAAAGAAAGAAAGAAAGAAAGAAAAAAAAAAAAAACAGGGGAAATGCCCAGACTACAGGGCTGCGGGAATCCTAAAATGCGTCTGAGGAGGTCGCGTCCAGACGTTTGGCCCGCGGCGGAGACCTGGCGGAGGCAACTACGTCTGTCCGCCTTCAGGAGGAGTGCTCGGCCGCCGCACGGACGCTGGAGGAGGCGGCCCGGAATTTTATTTTGGCGTGTCGATTTCCTCTCTCTCTCTCTCTTTCTTTCTCTCTCACTCTCTCTCGGTCGCTCTCTCTCTCTCTCTCTCTCTTTCTCTTTCTCTTTCTCTCTCTCTCTCTCTCTCTCTCTCTCTCTCTCTCTCTCTCTCTCACTCTCTCTCTCTCTCTCTCTCTCTCTCTCTCTCTCTCTCTCTCTCTCTCTCTTTTTTTTTATCATTTTTTAAAATTTTCATATTATTTTTTACTTTTAATTTCTTCGGTATCTCATAACATTTCATTATCATAATTTCATGTCTTCTGTGCCTTTCCTTTTCTGGTTTTACTTATGTATTGTATTCTCGGCTATTTTATTCATCTTATTTTCTTTTCGTTCATCTTTCTCTACTTTTTTTTTCTTCCACGTCTTTTGATTCCCCTCCTTCCTTTCTGTTTCTGGCTTTCCCATTTTAATACATATTCATTGTCTTTAGCTTTCCTTTATATCATTTTATATTATTTTCCTTCTCTTATGCTTTCTTCTAATATCTTTCTTCGTGATTTCCTTTATTCTTCATAATTTCTGTTCTCTCCCCCTTTCTCAATTTTTTCCGGCGTTGAAAATAGGAGAAGAAAAACACGAACCCTATTTTTAGATCTTTAAGCTTTGTTCACCTAATGATTTTCCAACGTCTGTTCTCCCGTAGTGTTTTGAATCCAGACTTTGTTTTGAGACTCTTCTGTTATGCTCTCACGTCCAGGTGACCCAAATATAGAAAAGTCTCCCCGATTTTTGCTTTCCGAGAGTAAAAACATGTTGGAAATCTTGCATTATATCGTGACACCTTTCTGTTCACGATTTCTTTCGTGTTTCAGGTGATATTAAATGCTGGAACTATATTAAATTGATACTGGTCTTACACTTACTACCACAACCACAATCTTTTCTTTGTATTATTTTGATTTAAACATTTTTGGAAATCCATCATTTCGGGTTTTCAAGTATGGTACGCACTGAAGTGT
>NC_091557.1:10907274-10909774 GCF_042767895.1 Penaeus vannamei | reverse complement strand
CTATCTATCTATCTATATATGCATATTTATATATATGTACATCTATCTATCTATCTATAAATGCATATATATATATATATATATATATATATATATATATATATATATATATATATATATTTATATGTATATATGTATATATGTATATCTGTATGAGTATTTGTGTGTGTATTTGTGTGTGTGTGTGTGTGTGTGTGTGTGTGGGCGCGAGCGCATTTATTTACTATATCATATACTGTATTTACACAAACACACACACAGCGTCACTTGCATCTGCACATATTATATGAATATGTTAGAAATTTACGCTTCCTTGTGCATGCATGCGTGTTCTAAAACATGTATGTACATAATTGAGGATACGAGCTGCACATGTATGCATATGTAAGTGTTTTTACGTCTACAAAACCTTAATTATCGTGAGCATCTCTTCCTCGCTTTTATAGAGGACTACAGCGTGAATAAGTGAATTAATTTAGTGGCCCAGTCTTCGCTAAATTAAAACGCCGTATATCTTCCAAATTAAAACAGATGTACATATCACACAGGGATCCTTCTTGCACTGCAGCATACTGTTATTTCATTAACATCCGGGGAAGATGAATTACGAAATCACATGTTAGCCTTCAACGAAAACCGGGTTTATTTTCACAAAGTTAATAGAAGGATAAAAGTTTTGGAAAGAATGAAAACATCGTCTCTCCGGTTATCCATTTATTCTGTTGTCACTCTTCCTCTCGTATATCTACACACACACACACACACACACACACACACACACACACACACACACACACACACACACACACACACACGCACGCACGCACACACACACACACACACACACACACACACACACACACACACACACACACACACAGACGTACACATACACACACACAGACGTACACACACACACACAGACGTACACACGCACACGCACACACACATAAACACACACACACACACACACACACACACACACACACACACACACACACACGTATATATATATATATGTGTATATATATATATATATATATATATATATATATATATATATATATATATATATATATATATATATATATATATATGTATATATATATATATATATATATATATATATATATATATATATATATATATATATAAATATATATACATATATATATATATGTATATATATATATATATATATATATATATATATATATATATATATATATATATATATATGTATGTATATATATGCATACACATACATATCCACGTACAGAAGCACGTTCTAAGACGGCCCCCAGTGCTAAAATTAGCGACGACATTAACGTATTAAATTTCCTTCCTCGAAGGGTCCTCGCCCCCTTGTCCTTTCAATCAAAGATCCAGTGTGAGGAAGACGGGCGCTGCGGGAAGGAGGCGGAGGAGGCGAAGGAGGAGGAGGAGGAGGAGGAGGAGGGAGGAGGAGGCGAAGGAGGAGGAGGAGGAGGAGGAGGGGGGGGAGGAGGAGGAGGAGGAGGGGGAGGAGGAGGAGGAGGAGGAGGAGGAGGAGGAGGAGGAGGAGGAGGCGAAGGAGGAGGCGAAGGAGGAGGCGGAGGAGGCGGAGGGAGGAGGAGGAGGAGGAGGAGGAGGAGGGAGGAGGCGGCGAAGGAGGGAGGAGGCGGCGGCGAAGGAGGGAGGAGGCGAAGGAGGAGGCGAAGGAGGAGGCGAAGGAGGGGGCGAAGGAGGAGGCGAAGGAGGAGGCGAAGGAGGAGGCGAAGGAGGGGGCGAAGGAGGAGGCGAAGGAGGAGGCGAAGGAGGGGGCGAAGGAGGGGGCGGAGGAGGCGGAGGAGGAGGAGGAGGAGGAGGAGGAGGAGGAGGAGGAGGAGGAGGAGGAGGAGGAGGAGGAGGAGGAGGAGGAGGAGGAGGAGGAGAAGGAGGAGGAGAAGGAGGAGGAGGAGGCGAAGGAGGAGGAGGAGGAGAAGCCCTTCCTCTCCTTCCTGTTGACATCATTAACGGGTTTGCTTGTCCTGCTTATTTACTGAGTGTTGGGTTTCTGCCTTATTAATGGGGGGATTTGTTGAGGAAATTGTATGTTTGGTGTTTATTTGCAGTTGCATGTCGTGGTATATTTATAACTTTTATAAATCAATATAAGAGATATATTTTGTGTCTGTCTGTGGAATGTAGTGGTACATTCATAACTTTTATTAACAAAGAGATAAAATTCAAACAATAAGGAACAATCGAATAAATTCATCACAACATCATACGTCTTTCTCTTGTTTTATACCTCCATCCCCTACCTTACCCCCCAAAAACACACACACACAAAAAAAAAGGAAAGAAAAAAAAAAATAATAACAAGTCTAACAAACACCAATAACTTACATGGTGAGGTTGGAGATGAACGCGTTGACCGGCAGGAGGATGCTGAAGGTGGCCTCCTGAGGGTCGAGAGCTGGGTTACGGATCCTGCAGGTGACGGTGGTGACGGCGTAACGGGAAATGACGAGGGACT
>NC_091557.1:10882274-10884774 GCF_042767895.1 Penaeus vannamei | reverse complement strand
TCTATCTCTCCCTGTCTACCTCTCACGCTATCTCTCCCTCTCTCCCTTTCTCCCTGCCTACCCGTCTCGCTATCTATCTCTCCCTCTCTCCCTTTCTTCCTTCCTATCTGTTTCGCTATCTATCTCTCCCTTTCTCCCTGCCTACCCGTCTCGCTATCTATCTCTCCCTGTCTACCTCTCACGCTATCTCTCCCTCTCTCCCTTTCTCCCTGCCTACCCGTCTCGCTATCTATCTCTCGCTCTCTCCCTTTCTTCCTTCCTATCTGTTTCGCTATCTATCTCTCCCTTTCTCCCTGCCTACCCGTCTCGCTATCTATCTCTCCCTGTCTACCTCTCACGCTATCTCTCCCTCTCTCCCTTTCTCCCTGCCTACCCGTCTCGCTATCTATCTCTCCCTCCCTCCCTTTCTCCCTGCCTACCCGTCTCGCTATCTATCTCTCCCTTTCTCCCTGCCTACCCGTCTCGCTATCTATCTCTCCCTGTCTACCTCTCACGCTATCTCTCCCTCTCTCCTTTTCTCCCTGCCTACCCGTCTCGCTATCTATCTCTCCCTCTCTCCCTTTCTTCCTTCCTATCTGTTTCGCTATCTATCTCTCCCTTTCTCCCTGCCTACCCGTCTCGCTATCTATCTCTCCCTGTCTACCTCTCACGCTATCTCTCCCTCTCTCCCTTTCTCCCTGCCTACCCGTCTCGCTATCTATCTCTCCCTCTCTCCCTTTCTTCCTTCCTATCTGTTTCGCTATCTATCTCTCCCTTTCTCCCTGCCTACCCGTCTCGCTATCTATCTCTCCCTGTCTACCTCTCACGCTATCTCTCCCTCTCTCCCTTTCTCCCTGCCTCCCCGTCTCGCTATCTATCTCTCCCTCTCTCCCTTTCTTCCTTCCTATCTGTTTCGCTATCTATCTCTCCCTTTCTCCCTGCCTACCCGTCTCGCTATCTATCTCTCCCTGTCTACCTCTCACGCTATCTCTCCCTCTCTCCCTTTCTATCTGCCTACCCGTCTCGCTATCTATCTCTCCCTCTCTCCCTTTCTTCCTTCCTATCTGTTTCGCTATCTATCTCTCCCTCTCTCCCATCCTATCTGTCTCGCTATCTATCTCTCCCTGCCTACCTCTCACGCTATCTCTCCCTCTCTCTCTTTCTCCCTGCCTACCCGTCTCGCCATCTATCTCTCCTTTTCTCCCTGCCTACCCGTCTCGCTATCTATCTCTCCCTCTCTCTCTCCTTGTCCGGCCGCCATGAAGTGATTAATGCTAGCTAGTCTGCGCTAATCCCTCCTCCAACGGGAATATTGCAGCAGGCAGCGGTCGTGGATGCTGTGCCATTCAGCAGCCACAGCATCACCATTAGCGTACTGATGAAAGGTTGCATTAGGTTATATACTGTGTAATGGGAGGGGGAGGCTTTGCGGGTTTGTGTGTGTGTGTGTGTGCGTGATTGTGTGTTTCTGTGTGTGTGTTGTGTGTGATTGTGTGTTTCTTTGTGTGTGTGTTTCTTGTGTGTGATTGTGTGTTTCTGTGTCTGTGTTTCTTGTGTGCGAGTGTGTGTTTCTGTGTGTGTGTTTCTTGTGTGTGATTGTGTGTTTCTGTGTGTATGATGTATGTGCTGTGTGTGTGTTTGTACGTATCTCTGTGTGTGGTTGTGTGTGAATGTGTTTTGCGTGTGTCTATGTGTGGTTTGTGATTGTTTTTTTTCTGTGTGTTTGCTTGTGACTGTGTGCGTGCTGTGTCTGACTATGTGCTTCTCCGCTTTTTTTTTTTTTTTTTTTTTTTTTTTTCCGGCAGGGTAGGAGGCAGAGAGGTAAGGAGGTAATTGGGAAAAGAGGGAGGGAGGACAGGGGGACGGGTAAAAACAAAAAAACAAAAACAAAAAACAAGCAAAACAGAAAATGGCTAATAAAAAAAAGGCTTCACACACTAAAACTTCATTTAACCCTTCCATGTTTAAGAACCTCCAACACCCTACCCTTCCCACCCCCATAAAAGATAAAATAAAAACAAAAATAAAAAAATCACACACCTTGCCACTGATCCCCAATCCATACAGTGGATTCAAAATTCTCCTTCTCTGCCGCTCAACCACCGAATGACGTCACATTTTCCCTTTCTTCAGAACTCTCCTCAAGCGACACACTTTATCACGCTTCAGCTCACTCGCGCGAACCTCAATGAATACCTACTTTTTATTACTTTTTTTCTTATTCATCTCTCTTTTTCCTTCTTTTTTTTTCTTCTTCTTCTCTTCCCTTTTAGTTGTTTGAAAGATATCGTGCGTTTTTTTCTCTCTTTTGGTCATTGATACAGTGTCATTGTTTCGAAGGTTTTGAATAGAACGAAAGAAAAAGAGAAATCCGAGTCTGTATTTTTTTTTTCTTTTTCAGAATTGTGTTTGTTTTTTTCAGATTGAAAGGGGAGTCTTTTTATAACGTTGTTTGTTCACATTTTATTACATTGTTTATGGTCAATGTTATTGTTAAACATACGCATTAGGGGAAGACAAA
>NC_091557.1:10874774-10879774 GCF_042767895.1 Penaeus vannamei | reverse complement strand
GCCAGTGCAATAAATCAGCGAATAAGTACAGCATTTTGGGGGCGTGCGGGCGTGGGTTTTTGGGCGGTTTGCTTGGCTTGTGTGTACTACGGGTTGTAGTACGTGTGTGTGCGTGTTAGTGTGTGTGCGTGTGTGTGTGTGTGTGTGTGTGTGTGTGTGTGTGTGTGTGTGTGTGTGTGTGTGTGTGTGTGTGTGTGTATGTGTGTGTGTGTGTGTGTGTGTGTGTGTGTGTGTGTGTGTGTGTGTGTGTGTGTGTGTTGTGTTGAGGTTCAACTGAATTATTTTTTAGCATCATACATATTATTCATTAATTATATATATTATTATAGTTATTACTATCCATTATATATTATGTATTAAGCATAGTCCTTTTCCTCTTTTAAAAGTCGTGGGTATGTAGGTATGTGGGTATGCGGGTACGTGGGTATTGTTGGCTTGTGTGATTTTATTTTTGTTTTTGTGGTAATGCTTATGTGTATTTTCTAGTTTGTTTGTTTGTTTGATAAGTATGTGTGTGTGTGTATGTGTGTACGCGTGTGTGAGTGTGTGTGTGTGTGTGCGTATGTGTGTTTGTGTGTGTGTTTGTGTGTGTGTGTGTGTTACTGCGTGTATGTGTGTGTACGTGTTTGTGTGTGCGTCTGTGTATGTATTTGTTTGTTTGTTTATTTGATGGTCGGATAAGCACGTGAATTAGAAGCAAAACCACAGGTCATGCCACTGAAGCAGGAAGGAGAGGAAAAATCGAACTATTAAGGAAATATTTACATCATTAAAGGAGTTTTTTTTCCTCTGTCCATTTTTTAAACATTGTATCAAGATTGGATTTCAAAAGTTTTTTGTTTTCTTTTCGCTTATATTCCCTCCTTCTTCTTCCTCTTCCTCCTCTTTCCTCTTTTCCTCCTCCTCCTCCCCTTTCTCCTTTTCCTCTTTTTCCTCTTTCTCTTTTTACTCCTCCTTCTCCTCCTCTTCTTCCTTCCTCCTCCTCCGTCTCCTCTTCCTCCTCCTCCTATTTCTCCTTCTCCTCCTCCTCCTCCTCTTCTTCCTTCCTCCTCCTCTTCTTCCTTCCTCCTCCTCTTCTTCCTTCCTCCTCCTCTTCTTCCTTCCTCCTCCTCTTTCTCCTTCTACTCCTCCTCCTGTTCTTCCTTCTTCCTCCTCCTTTTTCTTCCATTCTTTTTTCTCCTTCTTCTCCTCTTCCTCCTCCCTCTCCTTTTACTCCTCCTCTTCTTCCTTCCTCCTCTTCCTCCTCCTTCTCCTTTCCTCCTCCTCCTCTTTCTCCTTTTACTCCTCCTCTTCTTCTTCCTTCCTCCTCCTCTTTCTTCCATCTCCTTTTTCTCCTTCTTCTCCTCTTCCTCCTCCTTCTCCTTTTCCTCCTCTTTCTCCTTCTCCTCCTCTTCTTCCTTCCTCCTCCTTCTCCTTTTCCTCCTCCTCCTCTTTCTCCCTTTTCTCCTCGTCTTCTTTCTCCTCCTCCTCCTCTTCCTCCTCCTTCCCCTTCCCCTCTTCTTCCTCCTCCTCCTCCTCTTTCTTTCTACTTCTTCTTTCTCCTTCTCCAATTCTGTGTCCATATTGCCTATATCTTCCTTTCTCTTTTGAATTCTGATTTTCCTTTTTTCTTGCATATATATACATTTTTACTTATTTTTTCTCTTACAAACATTTCGGTTTAATAAGGAACGAACACACACAAACATCAGAAATACACACATACACACACACATACGCACACACACGCACACACACACACACACACACGCACACACATACACACACACACACACACACACACCACACATACGCACACACACGCACACACACACACGTACACACACACGTACACACACACACACACACACACACACATACACACACACACACACACACACACACACATACACAAACACACACACGTACACACAAACACAAACAAACACACACACACACACCTACACACACGTACACACACACACACACACACACACACACACACACACACACACACACACACACACACACACACACGCACGCACTCACACACACACACACACACACACGTACAACTACGCACAACGCCCATATTCTAAGACAGGAGCATCATGGATCATTAGAGAAAATTACTTATATTAACATAAAAGAAGATTATAACGTATCTATACACCCGGCTTAATGACCCAATTTGCATAAGATGCAAATATATCCTCCACTAAATTTAAGATTTTTTCGCTGTAAGGACACGGTCGTCTTATTTTCCGCGTAGGTAATACTTGTTGGAGTAACTGTGATTATGGTAAATGTGTTAATTTAAAGGGAAAATAGAGAGGATGGTGCTGAGAGTCACGTAAGATAGAGTAATTTAAGGTAATAGTGATAATGGAAGACAAAAGAATTAAGCACTACCAGTTATTATGTTATTTTTCATTATCGTTAATCATGTTCTGATATATAGAGACTAATATTGCCGACAGATCAAGGTGATGGATAAAAAGGTGTACTCTTTCAGGAGCAGAGAAGTAGCTCTTTAAATCTGTTCCGCGCAATTGTTATGCAACACCACTTGAAAAAGGGTTCAAGACATTGATAATTAATCTGGTTGGCGCTGGGGTTTCTCTCTTCTCTTTCTTCGTCACTCTTTCCACCTATTATTTTATTCTGTCTCTCTCCCCCATTCACCTCTAATGGCATTATCCTAATTATCCTCATTATTCTCCCTCTCTTTCCTTAATCTTTCTTCCTCTTCTCTTTATTCGTCTCTCTCCTCCTATCCTCCTTTTGTTTCTGTCTCTCCAACTCATTTCCCATTCCTCTGCCACTCCCCCCTCCTCTCTCTCTCTTCCCTTGCCTTCCCCTCTTCAACTCCCTCCCTCTCTCCCATCCCTTTGGGACTTCTCCCCTTTAACTCTGCCACTCCCTCCTCTTTCCTTTGACCCTCCCATCCTTCCTCCCCATACAGATCTTTTCCTCCCTCCCCATCTCTTTGACCCTCCCATCTTCCCTCCCCTCTCCCTCTCCCTCTCTTCCCCCTCCAACTCTCTCCTTCCCTCCTCATCCCTTTGAACATTCCCTCCCTCTCCCTCCCTCCCTCCCCATCTCTTTAACCTTCCCCTCCAATTCCCTCCTTCCCTCCCTCCCATCTCTTTAACCTTCCCCTTCTCCCCCCTTCCCCTCCAATTCCCTCCTTCCCTCCTCATCCCTTTGACCATTCCCTCCCCCTCCCCCTCCAACTCCCTCCTTCCCTCCCGCCCCTTCTCTTCATCCTTCACCTCCTCTCCCCTTCCCCTCCTTCTCCCTCCTTCCCTCCTCCTCCCTCCCCATCTCTCTGACCCCTTACACACGCTTTACTTTCTCATTTCCTTTGTTATCCGTTTTGGACATCTTTCCCTCTTCCTCTCACTAATCGCGCTCTCTTCCTTATCTCTCTTTTTTAATCGTCGTGTCTACCTATCATTAACGACCTCACTTTTATCCCCTCTTTCCTTTTTTCCCTCATTTACCCTCGCTGTCTCTCGGCTCATCGCCCCTCGCCGCTCTCTCTCTCTCTCTCTTCCTCATTTATTCTCGCTGACTCTTTCCCCGTTACTCTCTCTCTATCTATCTATCTCTCATTTACTCTCGTTGTCTCTTCTCCCATCGCCCTCCCTTTCTCTGTCACTCATTTATTCTCTCTCTCTCTCATCTCCTCTCGCTATCTCTCTCCCCATCGTTCCATCCCCCCCTCTCTCTTATATACTCTCGCTGTCTCTCCTCTCACCGTTCCTTCTATCCCTCCCTCCCTCCCTCCCCCCCGCTTTCTCTCCCTCCCTCATTTCCTCTCGCTATCTCTCTCCCCATCGCTCCTCCCCCTCTCTCTTTCTCTCTCTGCCAAACATGCATTTTGAATGGTTCGCGAAGTACCTCAGATCAGCTGTTCCCTCCCTCTCCCTGTTTTATTGGTTTCCCTTGGTGCTTGTTGCAAATTGCACACTTACGGTCATTTTGCAGCGAGGATAAGAGTGCGATGTATGATTTTTCTTTCTTTATTCATTTTTCTTTTAAAAGGGGGAGAAGACAATGGCTCGCGTTTGGTTATCATCATTATTTTTTTGTTTGTATTATTGTTATTATTGTCATTTTCATTATTTTCTGTTTACTATTATTCTTTATTATTATAATTTTGTTTTTATTTTTCTATTTAGTATCATCATTATTGTTATCATTATCATTACCATTATTATTGTTATTTTCATTATTATTATCACAATAACTATTACTGTTATCATTATTGTTATTATTGTTATCATCATGAATGGGAATTTACAAACCCGCATAATGATGATATCACTAATGATAATAGAAGTAGTAATGAAGATGATAATGAAAATAATGATAATGATAATCATGGTAATAGTAATAGTAATAATGATAATGATGATAATTACAACAACAATTATCATTATTACCATTATCATAATCGTCATCATCATCATTATCATTATTATTATTATCATTGATATTATTATCATTATAATCATCATAATTACTATAATCATCATTTATCATTATCATTATCATTATTATTGTTATTATCATTACTATTATTAGCATTACTAATATTATCATTGTTATTACTATTGTTGTTATTATTAATACTATTATTATTATCATCATATCATTATCTTTATCAACATCATTATCAGTATTATTTTAATCATCATCATCATTACTATTTATATCATCATTATTGTTATGGACGTGAATTTACAAACATCCGCAGAGATGAAACTGACGCACATTGACATTCACACACACACACGCGCACACACACACACAAACACACACACACACACACACACACACACACACACACAAACACACACACACACACGCAAACAATCACATTCATGCATTCAATAACGCTTTGCTAACTGACAAGGAAAAAAATGGTTACACGTTCGATAACGAGCCGAAACTAGCCACATACTAGTTTACCCAATTTCGTACTAATGTACATACGTAATTGTTGTGAGGAA
>NC_091557.1:10844229-10849229 GCF_042767895.1 Penaeus vannamei | reverse complement strand
TATGCAGCTGGACGAACGGGTGGCTGCTCGGGAGGGACCTCGCTGGGCTGAGGTCGGCGGGACGGTGGGGGGGTGGGGGGGGGGGGGGCGGCATGTACGCATGTATTATGTAATGCATGATACGTGCATACTATATAAGTTTACCGGAAAACGCATGCGTAAACACACACACACACACTCTTATATACAAAATATGTGTGTATATATGTGTGTGTGTATCTCTCTCTCTCTCTCTCTCTCTCTCTCTCTCTCTCTCTCTCTCTCTCTCTCTCTCTCTCTCTCTCTCTCTCTCTCTCTATATATATATATATATATATATATATATATATATATATATATATATATATATATATATATATATATATGTATGCATGTATGTATGTATGTATATGTGTGCGTTTGAGTGCGTGTGTTTACATTTAATGAATAACGCGAAGCAGCAAGCGAAACTGACATCGTTACGTGGATATATATGAAACATCAGACGACACTAAACTACAACAATTTGATACAATTAGAGTGAGTTAGGAGAACTAATAGCATGATTTCCACGGAGTTCAATGGCCGTGACTAAATGCCGGCGCTTAATGCTTGGGAAATGCTTGTGCTTAATGCTGATTGACCGCCGCCAAGAGTTAAGAGTCGAGTGCGGCTTCCGTGTCTTTGTCTGTGCTTGTTTCTCTTCTTTTCTTGTAGATTAGTCCTTGTTTTGCGTGTGTGAGGATTTCCTAAGTGGAAGACGAAGGGCAAGGGTGATTTATGGACGTAATGTAAATACGGTTGTTATAAGTTTGGAAATAGGGTTGTAAACAAACTCGTATTTCGGGAGACTCGTTGTAACTTTAGTATTGATTGGTAATTATCTTTGGCGGGTGTATTAATTATCGCGCTAGTAAATCACAATAAAAGCTAGCATGAAACGATAAAAAAAACAATGGCCCCCATATAAGGAGTTATCGACCTTCATTCGCAAACAGATTAAACGCAGAGAAAAAAAAATCATTCGTTCTTAACTTTTTTCTCTAATTCCCACGCAAAGAAACATTAAAGAGAAAAGCAAATACTTTCAAGCGTAACCACTGCAGCTTAGTCCCTTTTTCACACTTACTAACACGGGCATTTTGGACCATACGAGCTAATGGAGACATGAACCCTTCTTCCGCGGAACAAAGACTCGCCTCTGATCTATAGACTGGCATTCTTTCACAGGTAATATCATTATCCCAAAATTATTGGCCGGTTTGAGAGTGGCCACTGTTTACAAGTAGGATGGAATAGCGTATAGGTAACTTATGACAGACGAGGAATACATTTTCGAAAACAAGGGAAACGTACAGGAAGAGGAAGGAGAATAAGAAAGAGGAAAAAGAAGAGAAAAAAGACTCGTTCAAAATATTTTAATCATGGAAGTGGTTACATATGTGAATTCCAGGACGCGGGGATTGAGGCTTAAGAGGTGGACTTTCTATACAAACATATATCAATATAGACTCTATAGACTTTCTCTATAGTGCAGGCGAAAAGGATGGGGAAGCAAATACATAAGTACAGAGTAAGTTTGTTGTGTACATGCATGTAGAAATGATCTTAATAGCCGAATCTTACAAGCATATACTGTACACATCTGAAAGCTCTCCTAAGAGGAAAGAGAAAATAAATATATAATAACGATAGGCTTCTTAGGATTCTGTTAAAGTATTTGGCAAAATATATATTCGAATATCTAAAACATCACTTAAAATATTTTCAGCATGTAAGGGGTTATATAAGTGAATTCCGGGACGCGGAGGTGGATGGAATGGTGTACTTTATACGCAGACATATTTGCATATAGACTAGATAAAACTTTCTAAATGCAGGAGAGAATTTAAATAATGATAATAATAGGGTGTTCTATCTTTAAATTGATTTTGATGTGTACGCATGTGTAAATATTTTTTAATGGCTGGATTTTACAGACAACCATACATGCATATATTGTAAATGTTATGTATGTATTAGAATGCATTTACGCATACATTGAGAGTGAGGATATACAATTACAGACGACCATACGAAACACCCAGACAGCCCGCTATAGTCCGCTAACCAAGGGCTATTTATAGTCCTGTTAATGGTCTTTTGCCCCTTAGGCGTAATAAATTAATCAAAACCAAATACACACGCACCCACACAAAGACATACACACGGCTGTAAAAGGGGAAGAGGAAAAAGAAAGAAGGAGAAGATAGGAACTGAGACAAGCACACACACACTAACTCACACACACGCACACACACACACACGCACGCACACACACACGCACACACACACACACACACACAAATACAAGCCTTAGATAGATGTATAGAAAATACTGTTTATACACACACACACACACACACACACACATACACACACACACACACAAATACAAGCCTTAGATAAATGTATAGAAAATACTGTTTACAGACACACACACACACACACACACACACACACACACACACACACACACACACACACACACACACACACACACACACACACATATATATATATATATATATATATATATATATATATATATATATATATATATATATATATATATATATATATATATATATATATATATATATCTGACGCATTCCAACACTAACAGCACTCCTTTTAGAATCCCCGGTCTTACCACCATAAAAGCATTCGGTTTTGGATATCTACAATCCATACGGACGAAGACCCTAAAAGAAGATGATGAGCTGGTATGGATTGCTGTGTGAAAGCCAATGCATGCGGGACACACAGGTACACAGATTTACACAAAACGTTCGAGTGTATCTATCAATCTTGGCCAGGTATCCACAACGATGCCAGCTCTCACCAGAAAGTGATTCAGTATGTATAACCATGAATTTAGGAGGACTTGTGACTGCATACTCAGATTAAGGTGCATGCATGAATGTACGTTTGCATTCTATATGCATGGCTACGTGCAAGGCCATGGTCAGCCAGAACAGTAAGGGAAATGTCTGTCCTCTTTTATTTATCTATTCGTTTATTTTATGGAAGTACTGAACAGTAAGGGAAATGTCTGTCCTCTTTTATTTATCTGTTCGTTTATTTTATGGAAGTACAGAACAGTGAGGGAAATGTCTGTCCTCTTTTATTTATCTATTCATTTTATGGAAGTACAGAACAGTGAGGGATATGTCTGTCCTCTTTTATTTATCTATTCGTTTATTTTATGGAAGTGCACTTTAACACTCCCTTCCCCCTCCCCTCACTCTGCCGTCTGCCCCGTAAAGCACATTGCGAGCGGGCATTTCCCTCCGGCCAAAATACTCCCCCGATTATAAAGTTTTCGGGCCTCCATAGATCGCAGGCACTGACCAGTCTCCATCATGGCTACGCGATCGGCCTCGTAACACGGCGATGGGTTCCAATCCCACTCGTACGTCACGCCAGGGACACAAATCCACTGTATAAACGCCTGGACGCGCTGATTTAGAGGGTCGAGCACGGGCGGCGTCGATAAAAATGGAATTCGATCCTCTTCATCACGAGCCGGACTCTCTCGTTACCGATTAGCCAAATATTCAATCATATTTCGCGGGTTTATATTTAAAAAATACGATACTGATCCTGCTCATTGGGAGCGAAACACGTCAAAGCTGGATGTCGGCGAACGTCATTTTTAACTGTCATTAAGGAAGAATATAAATGTATTTTGAATCAGACTTCGACCATAAATTAATCGCATCTGTGTAAATGTTGCTAACGAACACATACATCATCGCGATCTTTGCTCATTTGTCTTCCTGTTCGATAGAGAAATATGAATGAAAGAAAAATTCTAAAAGCTTTCGTGAAAGAACAGACTAAAAGAGTATCGCAAATTTACCAAAGGAATACATCGGTCTGTTTGCTGCCAATTAACTTGAATGAACCACTTATTGCATTCCCACCTGACGTAAGCTTGACCTGCTAACCATTTCCCAAGTGCGTGTCCCTTCCTCCCTTAATTCCTTCCTCTCCCGGCGTTTGACCAGCGCAGACACCGCTACCAACCCACTCCCACCCCCAAGGGACCTAAATACCCCCCACCCCAAGGGACCCAAATCCCTCTCCCCCCCTCTCCAGCCCCGAAATACCCCCACCCCCCCTCTCCGGGCCCGAAATACCCCCACCCCCCTCTCCGGCCCCGAAATACCCCCACCCCCCCTCTCCGCCCCGAAATACCCCCCCCCCCTCCCTCTCCGGCCCCGAAATCCCCACCCCCCTCTTCCGGTCCCGAAATTCCCCCACCCCCCCCTCTCCGGCCCCCGAAATACCCCCCCACCCCCCCCCCCCCTCTCCGGCCCCAAAATACCCCCACCCCCCCCCTCTCCGGCCCCGAAATACCCCACCCCCCCACCCCCCCCCCCCCCCCCTCTCCGGCCCCCGAAATACCCCCACCCCCCCCTCTCCGGCCCCGAAATACCCCCCCCCCCTCTCTCCCTGGTCCCGTCCTGCCCGAGCTTTACCCACGCGCTCTTGCCTTCAATAACATCCACCCGCTCAGGTGCTCCGGCCAGCCTGCACGAAATTCCCGGGAAAATGTATGATTTATCCTCGGGCTGTATATCCAATCGAGAGGAAAAGGGGTCGTTGGAAGGAGAACAGGGAGGGGACGAGGAGGAGGAAGAGCAGGGAGGGGATGAGGAGGAGGAAGAGGAGAAGGAGTCGAGGAGGAGGAGGAGGGGATAAGGAGGGGGAAAGGAGAAAGAGAGGAGACGCGAAAGAAGAGGGGGAGGAGAATAGAATTGGATGAGAGGAGGGGAGGGGATGAGGGTCAAGAGAAAAAGGGAAGAGTTGAGTGGGGGGGAGGGGGGGAGGGGGGGAGGGGGGGAGGGGGCGAGGTAACGGGTCCTTTCAGTAGTAAGTGAGGGGGAGGAGGAGGAGGAGGAAGTGACAGAGTACAAAAAGTAAACATAAGAAGTAGGAGGGGGAAAGGGCGTACATATTTTTCCCCTTTTTAT
>NC_091557.1:10829229-10831729 GCF_042767895.1 Penaeus vannamei | reverse complement strand
ATCAAATCTAACAGCTATCCTCATTCCATTGCTTACAGTTTTCCCTCCCTCTCTCGCGTAACTCTTTTGTACAGACACTGAATAACATCTTAAGCGGACAGCCCCCTTCCTCTCACCCTGGGATAAGGGGGCAGAGTACGGGATGACGAAGAACAAGGACAAAAATCATAATTCGTTAAGTCTATGTACGAAAGAGAGAAACGGATCGAATAAGAAAGAAAGAGAGTGAGCGAGAGATAGGGGAGAAGGGAGAGAGAGAATGAAAGAATAAGAAAGGAGAGAGGGGGGGGGGAGAAAGAGGGAGAGAAAAAAAATAAGAGAGAGAGAGAATGAAAATGAATAAGAGGCAGAGAGAGGGAGAGAGAGAGAATGAAAATGAATAAGAGAAAGAGAGGGAGAGAGAGAAAAAAAAGATAGAGATAATGGGAGAATAAGAAAGAGAGGGAATGGGAGAATAAGAGAGAGAGAGACAGACAAATTTACCGAAAGACAGTTAGATAGACAGCCAGATATCCAGACAAGCAAGCAGATAAGGAGAAAGCGAACGCGGGACAGAAAAGCTAATAAGAGGAAGCCCTTTCCCACTCGAAATTGTGGCACGCAAGGAGTCACACTCAAGGAAGCTCATGATCGAACCCAGAGAGCTCCGGGAGAAAGAGTTCGAGAAATGAATATTCATACACGCTAATCCTCCTGCCCCTGCCCCCCCTCCCCCTCCTCCTCCTCTTGGCCCTCCTCCTGCCCCTCCTCCCCCTCCTCCTGCCCCTCCCCTCCTCCTCCTCTTGTCCCTCCTCCTGCCCCTCCTCCTCCTCTTGTCCCCTCCTCTTGTCCCTCCTCCTCCTCTTGGCCCTCCTCCTTGCCCCCCTTCTCTGTCCCTCCTCTTTCCTCCTTTTCCTCTTGTTCATCCCTCCTCCCCCTCCCCCTGCTCCTCTTTTTTTCCTTGTCCCTGAACCTTCTCCTCCCCCATCGCCCCCCCTGATCCTACACCACCGATATCGTCTTTCTTTTTTCTGTTGTATACATATATGTAAGTATATATATATATATATATATATATATATATATATATATATATATATATATATATATATATATATATACTGTATACCCACACACACACATTTACATAGATAGATAGACCTACCTATATACTTGAATATGCAGATACATACATAAATACATGAATAGGAAGATGGATAGGTTTTTTCCCCCCCCTCCCTCTTGCCCTAGCGTTCTCCTCTTCCTCCTCTTCCCTCTTTCACTCGCCTCGTCTATTTTCTCTTCTTCTTTCATTTTCCTTTTTTTCTTACTCGAGCTTAATCTTCCCACTCCTCTTTTACTCTTTCTCTATCTCCTATTTCACGTTTCTCGTCCTCATCTTTTTTTTTCCTTCTCTCTCTCCTCGTCCGAATTCTTCCCTTCTTCGTCTCTCTCTCCTTTCCTCGTTTTCTTTGGACTTTCTCTTTCCTCTCTTCTTGCTTCATCATCACCTCCTGCTCCTCCTCTTTCTTTTTCCTTTTTCTCTTTTCCTTCACCTCGTTCCCCTCTCTTCCTTTATCACCCCTCCCTCCTCCTCCTCCTAATCCTTCTCCTCAACTTACTCCTCCTATTCCTTTCCTCTTTCTCCTCCTACTCCTACTCCTTCTTCCCCTTCCTCTACTCTCCTTCTCCTCCTCTTCTTTCCCCCTTCCCTCCTCCTCCCCTTCCCCCTCCTCCTCCTCCTCCCCCTCTCCTCCTTCTTCTTCCCCTTCCCTTCCCCCTCCTCCCTCCTCCTCCCCTCTCCTCCTCCTTCTTCCCTTCCTCTACTCCTCCTTCTCCTCCTCTTCTTTCCCCTTCTCCCTTCCTTCCCTCTCCCTCCCTCCTCCTCCTCCCCCTCCTCCTCCCCATTCCCTCTTCCCCCTTCCCCCTCTCCTCCTCCTCCTCCTCCTACACCTGTCACCGCCCTTCCCCTCCCCACCCTCCCACCCTCCCCACCCTCTCCCTCACCTCATTCCGCTGCCTGTCCCTAAGATTCACCCTTATCTCCCTCCTCAACTTTAGCTCCTCTGGATCTTACCCGAAAGAATCTCAGCACACCATGCTCTCACGGTAATATATTTGTTGTATGCTAAAAGGATAACCATTTTTTTCTTGATTTATCTTTTTTTTATCTTTTGTTATCTATTTATTTATTTTTGTTTTGTTTCATATATTCATTTCTTTTTTTTAAATCTTGTATGCTTATTTTATAATAATATATCTTATATATTTGCTTACTTTTTAATCATACATCTATTCAGTTTTTAATCATATTCTTAGTCATTTTTCAATATTACATATCTATTCACTTTTTAACCTTGTATATTTATTTTTTTAATCTTATATATCTATGCACTTTTAATCAAGTATTTATCTTCTTTGTAATTATATACATTTATTCATTTTTCAATCTTATATATTTATTCACTTTTCAATCTTACACACACACACACACACACACACACACACACACACACACACA
>NC_091557.1:10811729-10814229 GCF_042767895.1 Penaeus vannamei | reverse complement strand
GTTCTTAAAACGTAAAAATGCTCAAATAGTTACGGAAATCGAGCACACACACACACTCCAAGGATGTGTGAAAACCTGTAAGTCAACATGATTTCTTATTTACACGAACCAGGCTCTTGACATGTGCCTATTTCTATTTCTTTTTTTTCTTCAGAACATTGATTTGTGTTTCTCTTCGTTATTGCTTATTATTTGTTTTTGCTTTTTATGGATAACTGTTTCTTTTTTGTTATACTTGCTTTTATATTACTATCATAATTATTATTATTTCTATTTTTTTCGTTCTTATTCTTATTCCTTTTTTCTTCTTGTTTTTATATTATCATTTTTATTCGTATACTCTTATCATTATAAATGTTGTCATTATCATTATTTTCATTGAAATTATTTTCCTCATCGTTTTTATAATTGCTTTTATCAATAATTGATTTTTTTATCATTAACACTAGTAATTCATTAGTAATTCTCTTTATCATCATGCTTATCATTATCGTTATCATTATCATAAAAGCAATAGAAGCAGTAGTATTTTGTTTGCATGTGCAAGTGTGTGTGTGTGTGTGTGTGTGTGTGTGTGTGTGTGTGTGTGTGTGTGTGTGTGCGTGTGTGTGTGTGTGTATTTGTGTCAGTAATCGCAGCAATCATGCGAAGAAGGAAGACTATGATTATTCCCTTTGGTGTGTACGTGTTTGCATCCTTGCGTGCGTGTATGTGCGTGTGTGTTGTTTGTGTATGTGTGTGTAAGTGTGTGTGTGTGTATGTGTGCGTAGGTGTTCGTTACGTCTGTGTGTACCTTATCCTTTTGTAGCAGCCCTTTCCGCCCCGTGTTTCTCGGGAGCTACACTTTTTTCCTTAATTGTCCCTACGTGTCAACAGGACTTTCTTCCTGCGTTGTCCAATTAACGATAACTCTCCCTGTCATTTCGCCTCTACTCTTTTCCTGTGATATTTTTCCCGATTGACGCGCTTCCTTTTGCCGGGCGTCGTTTTGAAATACTTTTCGCCGCCGGTCCCAAAAGGCGGCCATTTTTGCTCCGTCGTGTTGTAGTTTGGCTTTTCCCGCACGTTGCTCGAGTTGGCGTTCCTCGCTCTCCTGCTTTCTTTCTCTCTCTCCCTCTCCCTTTTTCTCTTCTCTCTCTCTCTCTCTCTATCAGTCTATCTATCTATCCTCTCCTTCCCATCTTCCCTTTCCCCTCTTCCTCCTCCTACTCCTCCTCCTCTTTCTCTCCTCACCCTTCTATCTTTTCTTTCTCCTCTTCCTCTTCCTCCACCTCCTCTCCGTCTCTTTCCTCTTCCTTCCGCCCGCTCCTCTTTCCCCTCCTCCTCCTCTCTCTCACCTTCCCTTTCCCCTCCTCCCCCCTTCTCTTCCATCTTTCCTTTCCCCTCCTCCTCCTCCTCCTCCTCTCTCTCCTATCCCATCCACCTTCCCTTCCCCCCGCTCCCTTCCATCTGCTCTTTCCCCTCTTCCTCTTCCTCCTCCTCCTCCACCTCCCCTTCGCACTCCTCGCTCTTCCATCTTCCTTTTCCACTCTTCCTCCCCCTCCTCCTCCTCCTCCTCCTTCACCTCCCCCTCTCACTCCTCTCTCTTCCATCATCCCTTCCCCTTCCTCCCCCTCCTCTCTCTCCTCTCCCTTCCACCCGCTCCTCTTTACTCTGTTGTCCCTGAGCAATCTTCTCCCTTCCACCTCCCCCTCTCACTCCTCTCTCTTCCATCTTCCCTTCCCCTTCCTCCCCCTCCTCTCTCTCCTCTCCCTTCCACCCGCTCCTCTTTACTCTGTTGTCCCTGAGCAATCAACCCTTTCCAGGGCGCCCTCCACATTTCCCGTATGTCCTTTGGGTGTCTGGATATTCATACTCTCAATACCTCTCTGTCCCTTCTATCTGGTATGTCTCTTCCAATCCGTGTTTGTCCGGATAAATACACACACTTACATAAAGACTCGACTTATATTTATATATGTATATGCTCACACGGCTGGCTCGTAACAGCTCAAAAGAAAAAGGGGGAAAAACTTGTCATATGTTTTTTTTTTCCCGTAAGGATGTGACCTACTCTCACCCTAAGCTATTATATGTGTCTCCCCTCTATCCCTCTTCCCCCACCCCCCACCCCCTCGACCACACCCACCCTTGCTACGTCTCTTCAAAGACTGTTCCCCTTTCCCCCCCTCCCTATTCCCCCTCCCCCCTACCCATCTCCTCTTCCCTCCTTCCTTCCCCTTTCCTCTCCTATTGTTCCGCTGAGCTGCACACGTCTTTCCTCTTTTGGAAAATCAAAGAGAGAGAGAAAAAAGAGGGAAAATCACGTATATTGGAGCCATAATTCCAAGAGAGGAAGAAGTGGAAGAGGAGGAGGTAGTGGGGGAGGAAGAAGCAGAAGATTAAGATGAAGAAGAAGAAGCAGCAGAAGGAGAAGAGGCAGAAGAGGAAGAAGAAAAAAAAGAAGAAGAAAAAGAAGAAGAAGAAGTAGAAGGAGAAGAAGAAGCAGACGAAAAAGAAG
>NC_091557.1:10784229-10806729 GCF_042767895.1 Penaeus vannamei | reverse complement strand
AAAGTGTGTGGGTAGGGAGTGTAAGAGTGGGAATGAATGAGAGAGAGAATAAAAACGTATATATAGCAATGCATGTGAGAATGAGAGCGACGGAAGAGGGAGCTAGAAAGAAATGGAATAAAATGAGATAGAAAGGCAGATGGTATGGGCAGGGCGTGTAAGAGTGAGAATGAGAGAGAGAGAAGAAAAGTACATATAATGTAAGTGAAGATGAGAGACATAGAAAAAGGAGAGAGAAAAAAATGGATTAAAGTGAGACAGAAAGGCAGAGTGTGTGGGTATGGAGTGTAAGAGTAAGTATGAAAGAGAGAAGGGAGGAGAAAGAGAATAATAAATATATATAGCAATATAGGTGAGAGCGATGGAAGAGGGAAAGAGAAGAAAATGGAATAAAGTAAGAAAGAAAGGCAGAGGGTGTGGGTAAGGAGAGTAAGAGTGAGAATGAAAGAGGGAAGGGAGGAGAGAGAGAATTAAAAAGTTTATATAACAATGTAGGCGAGAATGAGAGACATGGAAGAGGGAGAAAAAATAAAACGAAGTGAGACAGAAAGGCAGAGGGTGTGGATAGAGACTGTAAGAGTGAGAATGAAGAAGAGAAGAGGAGGGGAGAGAGAGAGAAAGAAAGGAGGGGAGAGAGAGAAAAAGAGCATATATAACAATGACAAGAGTTATAACAAATGTGAAGTCTTGTTTACACACGATTATTCCCAACAGCAAAACACCCAACATGAAACAGATGTACCATATACACGCTATGTGCACTGTGAACAAACACTATTAACTGCACATTCAGTTTTTAATTGAACAAGGGAATGATACAGATCGACATAACATTTGGTATCGACAGAATAAACTTTACGTGTTATCACAATCGGTTCGATGGGTATAAACAAAAAATAAATAGATAAGATAAAAAGGTAAAAAACGAACATAAACCATGAGATACGTTCAACGTAAGCCAGTTTATTTCGTTTTGCAAACATCAAAGCTTCTGCGATATCACACCACGCGCAGAAATACAGCAACTTTTTTTTTCCCACACAATACACCGAAAGTATAATCTCGCCTTAAATATAATATAATCATATTATTATATATATTATAATATATATTCATATATATAAAGTATAATCTTCACATCGCAAAAGGCTGCCCTTCGCACGAAAGAAACAGCCAAGATCCCGCGGAAGAAACACAACAGGTATTAACAAGCCTTCCTCCACAGATTCACAGCGGGCGCACTGCTCGACCCCCGCGCTCTCCAATTTCCTCAATATATGTGTGTGTGTGTGTGTGTGAGGCACAGGCATATATATATATATATATATATATATATATATATATATATATATATATATATATATATATATATATATATATATATATATATTTACATATATAAATATAAAGTGTATTTCTTCTTCCTACACTACACCAAACCAGCCAGCGCCATAGACTCATAACAGCAAGTAGTTCTCATCCGGAAACTCTATAAGATCTAACTCCAAACTCCGTAAAAGTTGGAATGCTTGCGACAGTACCAGGGCGCTAAGTCCTTAAGTCGCCAGGGAACGCGACTCGATCTCAGGCGACAAACAACTAACCACCATTCTTAGAAGAGAGACATATCCTTAGACGAGAGATAAATCCTTAGAAGAGAGACAAATCCTTAGAAGAGACAAATCCTTAGAAGAGAGACAAATCCTTAGAAGAGAGACAAATCCTTAGAAGAGAGACGAATCCTTAGAAGAGAGACAAATCCTTAGAAGAGAGACAAATCCTTAGAAGAGAGTCAAATCCTTAGAAGAGAGACAAATCCTTAGAAGAGAGACAAATTCTTAGAAGAGAGACAAATCCTCAGAAGAGAGACAAATCCTTAGAAGAGAGACAAATCCTTAGAAGAGAGACAAATCCTTAGAAGAGAGTCAAATCCTTAGAAGAGAGACAAATCCTTAGAAGAGAGACAAATCCTTAGAAGAGAGACAAATCCTTAGAAGAGAGACAAATCCTTAGAAGAGAGACAAATCCTTAGAAGAGAGACAAATCCTTAGAAGAGAGACAAATCCTTAGAAGAGAGACAAATCCTTAGAAGAGAGACAAATCCTTAGAAGAGAGACAAATCCTTAGAAGAGAGACAAATCCTTAGAAGAGAGACAAATCCTTAGAAGAGAGACAAATCCTTAGAAGAGAGACAAATCCTTAGAAGAGAGACAAATCCTTAGAAGAGAGACAAATCCTTAGAAGAGAGACAAATCCTCAGAAGAGAGACAAATCCTTAGAAGAGAGACAAATTCTTAGAAGAGAGACAAATCCTCAGAAGAGAGACAAATCCTTAGAAGAGAGACAAATCCTCAGAAGAGAGACGAATCCTTAGAAGAAAGACAAATCCTTAGAAGAGAGACAAATCCTTAGAAGAGAGACAAATCCTTAGAAGAGAGACAAATCCTTAGAAGAGAGACAAATCCTTAGAAGAGAGACAAATCCTTAGAAGAGAGACAAATCCTCAGAAGAGAGACGAATCCTTAGAAGAAAGACAAATCCTTAGAAGAGAGACAAATCCTCAGAAGAGAGACAAAGCCTTAGAAGAGAGACAAATCCTTAGAAGAGAGACAAATCCTTAGAAGAGAGACAAATCCTTAGAAGAGAGACGAATCCTTAGAAGAGAGACAAATCCTTAGAAGAGAGACAAATCTTCAGAAGAGAGACAAATCCTCAGAAGAGAGACAAATCCTTAGAAGAGAGACAAATCCTTAGAAGAGACAAATCCTTAGAAGAGAGACAAATCCTTAGAAGAGAGACAAATCCTCAGAAGAGAGACAAATCCTTAGAAGAAAGACAAATCCTTAGCAGAGAGACAAATCCTTAGAAGAGAGACAAATCCTTAGAAGAGAGACAGACAAATCCTTAGAAGAGAGACAGACAAATCCTTAGAAATGAGACAAATCCTTAGAAGAGAGACAAATCCTTAGAAGAGAGACAAATCCTTAGAAGAAAGACAAATCCTTAGAAGAGAGACAAATCCTCAGAAGAGAGACAAATCCTTAGAAGAGAGACGAATCCTTAGAAGAGAGACAAATCCTTAGAAGAGAGACAAATCCTTAGAAGAGAGACAAATCCTTAGAAGAGAGACAAATCCTTAGAAGAGAGACAAATCCTTAGAAGAGAGTCAAATCCTTAGAAGAGAGACAAATCCTTAGAAGAGAGACAAATCCTTAGAAGAGAGACAAATCCTTAGAAGAGACAAATCCTTAGAAGAGAGACAAATCCTTCAGAAGAGAGACAAATCCTCAGAAGAGAGACAAATCCTTAGAAGAGAGACAAATCCTTAGAAGAGAGACAAATCCTTAGAAGAGAGTCAAATCCTTAGAAGAGAGACAAATCCTTAGAAGAGAGACAAATCCTTAGAAGAGAGTCAAATCCTTAGAAGAGAGACAAATCCTTAGAAGAGAGACAAATCCTTCAGAAGAGAGACAAATCCTTAGAAGAGAGACAAATCCTCAGAAGAGAGACAAATCCTTAGAAGAGAGACAAATCCTAAGAAGAGAGACAAATCCTTAGAAGAGAGACAAATCCTTAGAAGAGAGACAAATCCTCAGAAGAGAGACAAATCCTTAGAAGAGAGACAAATCCTCAGAAGAGAGACAAATCCTTAGAAGAGAGACAAATCCTTAGAAGAGAGACAAATCCTTAGAAGAGAGACAAATCCTTAGAAGAGAGACAAATCCTCAGAAGAGAGACAAATCCTTAGAAGAGAGACAAATCCTAAGAAGAGAGACAAATCCTCAGAAGAGAGACAAATCCTTAGAAGAGAGACAAATCCTTAGAAGAGAGACAAATCCTTAGAAGAGAGACAAATCCTTAGAAGAGAGACAAATCCTTAGAAGAGAGACAAATCCTTAGAAGAGGGACAAATCCTTAGAAGAGAAACAAATCCTTAGAAGAGAGACAAATCCTTAGAAGAGAGACAAATCCTCAGAAGAGAGACAAATCCTTAGAAGAGAGACAAATCCTCAGAAGAGAGACAAATCCTTAGAAGAGAGACAAATCCTTAGAAGAGAGACAAATCCTCAGAAGAGAGACAAATCCTTAGAAGAGACAAATCCTTAGAAGAGAGACAAATCCTTAGAAGAGAGACAAATCCTTAGAAGAGAGACAAATCCTCAGAAGAGAGACAAATCCTCAGAAGAGAGACAAATCCTTAGAAGAGAGACAAATCCTTAGAAGAGAGACAAATCCTTAGAAGAGAGACAAATCCTTAGAAGAGAGACAAATCCTTAGAAGAGAGACAAATCCTTAGAAGAGAGACAAATCCTTAGAAGAGAGACAAATCCTCAGAAGAGAGACAAATCCTTAGAAGAGAGACAAATCCTTAGAAGAGACAAATCCTCAGAAGAGAGACAAATCCTTAGAAGAGAGACAAATCCTTAGAAGAGACAAATCCTTAGAAGAGACAAATCCTCAGAAGAGAGACAAATCCTTAGAAGAGAGACAAATCCTTAGAAGAGAAACAAATCCTTAGAAGAGAGACAAATCCTCAGAAGAGAGACAAATTCTTAGAGGAGAGACAAGTCCTTAGAAGAGAGACAAATCCTTAGAAGAGAGACAAATCCTTAGAAGAGAGACAAATCCTCAGAAGAGAGACAAATCCTTAGAAGAGAGACAAATCCTTAGAAGAGAGACAAATCCTCAGAAGAGAGACAAATCCTTAGAAGAGAGACAAATCCTTAGAAGAGAGACAAATCCTTAGAAGAGAGACAAATCCTTAGAAGAGAGACAAATCCTTAGAAGAGAGACAAATCCTTAGAAGAGAGACAAGAGACAAATCCTTAGAAGAGAGACAAATCCTCAGAAGAGAGACAAATCCTTAGAAGAGAGACAAGAGACAAATCCTTAGAAGAGAGACAAATCCTTAGAAGAGAGACAAATCCTTAGAAGAGAGACAAATCCTCAGAAGAGAGACAAATCCTTAGAAGAGAGACAAATCCTTAGAAGAGAGACAAATCCTTAGAAGAGAGACAAATCCTTAGAAGAGAGACAAATCCTTAGAAGAGAGACAAATCCTTAGAAGAGAGACAAATCCTAAGAAGAGAGACAAATCCTTAGAAGAGAGACAAATCCTTAGAAGAGAGACAAATCCTTAGAAGAGACAAATCCTTAGAAGAGAGACAAATCCTTAGAAGAGAGACAAATCCTTAGAAGAGAGTCAAATCCTTAGAAGAGAGACAAATCCTTAGAAGAGAGACAAATCCTTAGAAGAGAGTCAAATCCTTAGAAGAGAGACAAATCCTTAGAAGAGAGACAAATCCTTAGAAGAGAGTCAAATCCTTAGAAGAGAGACAAATCCTTAAAAGAGAGACAAATCCTTAGAAGAGAGACAAATCCTTCAGAAGAGAGACAAATCCTTAGAAGAGAGACAAATCCTCAGAAGAGAGACAAATCCTTAGAAGAGAGACAAATCCTAAGAAGAGAGACAAATCCTTAGAAGAGAGACAAATCCTTAGAAGAGAGACAAATCCTCAGAAGAGAGACAAATCCTTAGAAGAGAGACAAATCCTCAGAAGAGAGACAAATCCTTAGAAGAGAGACAAATCCTTAGAAGAGAGACAAATCCTTAGAAGAGAGACAAATCCTCAGAAGAGAGACAAATCCTCAGAAGAGAGACAAATCCTTAGAAGAGAGACAAATCCTAAGAAGAGAGACAAATCCTCAGAAGAGAGACAAATCCTTAGAAGAGAGACAAATCCTTAGAAGAGAGACAAATCCTTAGAAGAGAGACAAATCCTTAGAAGAGAGACAAATCCTTAGAAGAGAGACAAATCCTTAGAAGAGGGACAAATCCTTAGAAGAGAAACAAATCCTTAGAAGAGAGACAAATCCTTAGAAGAGAGACAAATCCTCAGAAGAGAGACAAATCCTTAGAAGAGAGACAAATCCTCAGAAGAGAGACAAATCCTTAGAAGAGAGACAAATCCTTAGAAGAGAGACAAATCCTCAGAAGAGAGACAAATCCTTAGAAGAGACAAATCCTTAGAAGAGAGACAAATCCTTAGAAGAGAGACAAATCCTTAGAAGAGAGACAAATCCTCAGAAGAGAGACAAATCCTCAGAAGAGAGACAAATCCTTAGAAGAGAGACAAATCCTTAGAAGAGAGACAAATCCTTAGAAGAGAGACAAATCCTTAGAAGAGAGACAAATCCTTAGAAGAGAGACAAATCCTTAGAAGAGAGACAAATCCTTAGAAGAGAGACAAATCCTCAGAAGAGAGACAAATCCTTAGAAGAGAGACAAATCCTTAGAAGAGACAAATCCTCAGAAGAGAGACAAATCCTTAGAAGAGAGACAAATCCTTAGAAGAGACAAATCCTTAGAAGAGACAAATCCTCAGAAGAGAGACAAATCCTTAGAAGAGAGACAAATCCTTAGAAGAGAAACAAATCCTTAGAAGAGAGACAAATCCTCAGAAGAGAGACAAATTCTTAGAGGAGAGACAAGTCCTTAGAAGAGAGACAAATCCTTAGAAGAGAGACAAATCCTTAGAAGAGAGACAAATCCTCAGAAGAGAGACAAATCCTTAGAAGAGAGACAAATCCTTAGAAGAGAGACAAATCCTCAGAAGAGAGACAAATCCTTAGAAGAGAGACAAATCCTTAGAAGAGAGACAAATCCTTAGAAGAGAGACAAATCCTTAGAAGAGAGACAAATCCTTAGAAGAGAGACAAATCCTTAGAAGAGAGACAAGAGACAAATCCTTAGAAGAGAGACAAATCCTCAGAAGAGAGACAAATCCTTAGAAGAGAGACAAGAGACAAATCCTTAGAAGAGAGACAAATCCTTAGAAGAGAGACAAATCCTTAGAAGAGAGACAAATCCTCAGAAGAGAGACAAATCCTTAGAAGAGAGACAAATCCTTAGAAGAGAGACAAATCCTTAGAAGAGAGACAAATCCTTAGAAGAGAGACAAATCCTTAGAAGAGAGACAAATCCTTAGAAGAGAGACAAATCCTTCAGAAGAGAGACAAATCCTTAGAAGAGAGACAAATCCTTAGAAGAGAGACAAATCCTTAGAAGAGACAAATCCTTAGAAGAGAGACAAATCCTTAGAAGAGAGATAAATCCTTAGAAGAGAGACAAATCCTTAGAAGAGAGACAAATCCTTAGAAGAGACGAATCCTTAGAAAAGAGACAAATCCTTAGAAGAGAGACGAATCCTTAGAAGAGAGACAAATCCTTAGAAGAGAGACGAATCCTTAGAAGAGAGACAAATCCTTAGAAGAAAGACAAATCCTTAGAAGAGAGACAAATCCTTAGAAGAGAGACAAATCCTTAGAAGAGAGACAAATCCTTAGAAGAGAGACAAATCCTTAGAAGAGAGACAAATCCTTAGATGAGAGACAAATCCTTAGAAGAGAGACAAATCTTCAGAAGAGAGACAAATCCTTAGAAGAGAGACAAATCCTTAGAAGAGAGACAAATCCTTAGAAGAGAGACAAATCTTCAGAAGAGAGACGAATCCTTAGAAGAGAGACAAATCCTTAGAAGAGAGACAAATCCTTAGAAGAGAGACAAATCCTTAGAAGAGAGACAAATCCTTAGAAGAGAGACAAATCCTTAGAAGAGAGACAAATCCTTAGAAGAGAGACAAATCCTTAGAAGAGAGACAAATCCTTAGAAGAGAGACAAATCCTTAGAAGAGAGACAAATCCTTAGAAGAGAGACAAATCCTTAGAAGAGAGACAAATCCTTAGAAGAGAGACAAATCCTTAGAAGAGAGACAAATCCTTAGAAGAGAGACAAATCCTTTGAAGAGAGACAAATCCTTAGAAGAGAGACAAATCCTCAGAAGAGAGACAAATCCTTAGAAGAGAGACAAATCCTTAGAAGAGAGACAAATCCTTAGAAGAGAGACAAATCCTCAGAAGAGAGACAAATCCTTAGAAGAGAGACAAATCCTTAGAAGAGAGACAAATCCTTAGAAGAGACAAATCCTTAGAAGAGACAAATCCTTAGAAGAGAGACGAATCCTTAGAAGAGAGACAAATCCTCAGAAGAGAGACAAATCCTTAGAAGAGAGACAAATCCTTAGAAGAGAGACAAATCCTTAGAAGAGAGACAAATCCTTAGAAGAGAGACAAATCCTTAGAAGAGAGACAAATCCTTAGAAGAGAGACAAATCCTTAGAAGAGAGACAAATCCTCAGAAGAGAGACAAATCCTCAGAAGAGAGACAAATCCTTAGAAGAGAGACAAATCCTTAGAAGAGAGACAAATCCTTAGAAGAGACAAATCCTTAGAAGAGAGACGAATCCTCAGAAGAGAGACGAATCCTTAGAAGAGAGACAAATCCTTAGAAGAGACAAATCCTTAGAAGAGACAAATCCTCAGAAGAGAGACGAATCCTCAGAAGAGAGACGAATCCTTAGAAGAGAGACAAATCCTTAGTCCTTAGAAGAGAGACAAATCCTTAGAAGAGAGACGAATCCTTAGAAGAGAGATAAATCCTTTGAAGAGAGACAAATCCTTAGAAGAGAGACAAATCCTTAGAAGAGAGACAAATCCTTAGAAGAGAGACAAATCCTCAGAAGAGAGACAAATCCTTAGAAGAGAGACAAATCCTTAGAAGAGAGACAGATCCTTAGAAGAGAGACAAATCCTTAGAAGAGAGACAAAGCCTTAGAAGAGAGACAAATCCTTAGAAGAGAGACAAATCCTTAGAAGAGAGACAAATCCTTAGAAGAGAGACAAATCCTTAGAAGAGATAAATCCTTAGAAGAGAGACAAGTCCTTAGAAGAGAGACAAATCCTCAGAAGAGATAAATCCTTAGAAGAGAGACAAATCCTTAGAAGAGATAAATCCTTAGAAGAGAGACAAATCCTTCGAAGAGAGACAGACAAATCCTTAGAAGAGAGACAAATCCTTAGAAGAGATAAATCCTTAGAAGAGAGACAAATCCTTAAAAGAGAGACAAATCCTTAAAAGAGAGACAAATCCTTAAAAGAGAGACAAATCCTTAAAAGAGAGACAAATCCTTAAAAGAGAGACAAATCCTTAAAAGAGAGACAAATCCTTAGAAGAGAGACAAATCCTTAAAAGAGAGACAAATCCTTAAAAGAGAGACAAATCCTTAAAAGAGAGACAAATCCTCAAAAGAGAGACAAATCCTTAGAAGAGAGACAAATCCTTAAAAGAGAGACAAATCCTTAAAAGAGAGACAAATCCTTAGAAGAGAGACAAATCCTTAGAAGAGAGACAAATCCTCAGAAGAGAGACAAATCCTTAGAAGAGAGACAAATCCTTAGAAGAGAGACAAATCCTCAGAAGAGATAAATCCTTAGAAGAGAGACAAATCCTTAGAAGAGAGACAAATCCTTAGAAGAGAGACAAATCCTCAGAAGAGAGACAAATCCTTAGAAGAGAGACAAATCCTTAGAAGAGAGACAAATCCTCAGAAGAGATAAATCCTCAGAAGAGAGACAAATCCTTAGAAGAGAGACAAATCCTCAGAAGAGAGACAAATCCTTAGAAGAGAGACAAATCCTTAGAAGAGAGACAAATCCTCAGAAGAGAGACAAATCCTTAGAAGAGAGACAAATCCATAGAAGAGAGACAAATCCTTAGAAGAGAGATAAATCCTCAGAAGAGAGACAAATCCTCAGAAGAGAGACAAATCCTTAGAAGAGAGACAAATCCATAGAAGAGAGACAAATCCTTAGAAGAGAGACAAATCCTCAGAAGAGAGACAAATCCTCAGAAGAGAGACAAATCCTTAGAAGAGAGACAAATCCTTAGAAGAGAGACAAATCCTCAGAAGAGAGACAAATCCTTAGAAGAGAGACAAATCCTTAGAAGAGAGACGAATCCTTAGAAGAGAGACAAATCCTCAGAAGAGAGATAAAAACGATCGAGTCCAAGGGCATTATCTTCACCGGGGAAGGAATGTCTCTCGTCTGGCTGAGCGTCCGGTGAGAATAACGTGACCGAGGGGCGTCCGTCAGTCCACCGAGGCCGTTATTTCGTGGCCGCCCTTAAAGGATGGCGAAAACACGGTTATTTGCCCGCCGGATGATCGTGTTCGGGGCAAGCGAATCGTACGCGAGGAGAGAGAAATTTATTAGCGGGTAAACTTGGGATCGGATTGCAGCGGGATCGAAAGTTAATTCGGTGCACGTAGGAGTTGCCCGGGTTTCTTTTGGGTGAGAGAGAGAGAGAGTGAGAGAGAGAGAGAGAGAGAGAGAGAGAGAGAGAGAAAGATAGAGAGAGACAGACAGACAGATAGTGAGTGCGTGAGAGAGAGAGAGAGAGAGAGAGAGAGAGAGAGAGAGACAGACAGACAGACAGAGAGTGAGTGCGTGAGAGAGAGAGAGAGAGAGAGAGAGAGAGAGAGAGAGAGAGAGAGAATGAGAGAGACAGAGAGAGAGAGAGAGAGAGAGAGAGAGAGAGAGAAAGTATTTTTTTATACCATTTTTCTTTTACCGTTTTTCTTTGCGGGAGGGGACAAAAAATGCACAAAATTGTTTTTTTCTTTTACTGTTTCTTTGGTAAAAGAAAAAAAGAAAAAAAGAGTCTTGGTTTTTATCTTACCGTATTTCTTTTGGTAAAAAAGATGGAAAAAATGCACAAAATAGGCTTGGTGTTGTTGTTTTTTCTGTTTCTTTGGTTAAAGGAATGCACAATAAGTTTTTCTTTTACTGTGTTTCTTTGGTAAAATAAATTAAAAAATAAGTCTTGGATTTTCTTAGACCTTATTTCTTTGGGGGGAAAAGATGAAAAAATGCAGTTTCTTTAACTGTGTTTCTTTCCTTAAGAAATGCACAAAAGAGGCTTGGTTTTTCTTTTACTGTGTTTCTTTTTTGGGGGAAAATGCACAAAATAGGGTTGTTTAAGCTTTATTTTATGCATAGTGAATTTTTTTCTTTCGTCATAAAGATTTCTCGTCGCTTACTAACGTTTTATCTCCCCGCATCGACTTGGCTATCAGTCTGACTCTCTGCCAGGGACGAAATCAGCATAAATCGAGGAAAGAATATTGACATGGCTCAGGCGGTTGGGATTAAAGAGAATGATCTACTAGGACCGGGAGGTTGGAGGGAGTCGTCTTGAGAGGGAGGCTCGGCGGAGAAGCTGTTACTCGACCCCCTTCATTAACATAGGCTTACGGGGGGGACTACGCGGCGGAGGCAGGAAATTAATCCACTTCTTAGACTTGCTGCTATTCCTGAGCGAGTCTCTCTCTCTCTCTATCTATCTATCTATCTCATTTTCTCTCTCTATCTATCTATCTATCTCATTTTCTCTCTCTCTCTCACTCTCTCTATCTATCTATCTATCTCATTTTCTCTCTCTCTCTCTATCTATCTATCTAATTTTCTCTCTCTCTCTCTATCTATCTATCTATCTATCTCTATGTCTCTCCTTCTCTCTCTCTCTCTCTCTCTCTCTCTCTCTCTCTCTCTCCTCCCTCTCTCTCTCTCTCTCTCTCTCTCTCTCTCTCTCTCTCTCTCTCTCTCTCTCTCTCTCTCTCTCTCTCTCTCTCTCTCTCTCTCTCTCTCTCTCTCTCGCTCGCTCCTCAGGGGCTCTACCATAAACAGCTGATTTAATGAGTATTTGATGTTGTTGATACGGATGAGGCTAAGAATAAAAAATGGACGAGGTAGAATAAGCTAACGATAACTTCGCTGGTGATTTCGGTCTTCCTACAACAGCGTGTAGTTCTTTTCATATTACATCAGGCTTTTGCTTCAGTATAATAAAAATCAGTAGCGAGCAATAAAGGCAAAGCAGTATGTAAATTTTGATTATTATGGCGCCTCGATCCTTGATGATTATAATTACCGAACGCAGCCGCTGTTGTGGATAATGAAGCTGTCGCGATAATGAAGGCACTCGACCGCACCGGGGCAATACACGTGATGCTGGCCTGATGGAAGAAGAATCTCGAAGCCTCTTGCGATTCCGATATTTAAAAGGGAAGGAAAACAGAGCACTTTTCCCCCCCGACCCGATCCTGTGTACCCAGAGCCCCTCCCCTCGATCTCCTTCCGAGAGGGAAAATATTTACCGAGGGGCGAGGCACACGCGAGGCCGCGAACGTGGTCACCGGGCATGAAGAATCCGAGGAGGGCGAGGAGGACCGCCGCTCACAGGGGAGACGCCGCACAAAAGCCGAAGACACAGGGAATGTTTACACAAAACGAAAACTGAGAATAACAAAAAAACGACCCGAAGGAAAGTTACCCAAGAAAAGGAAAGGGAACGAAAAGGAAGACTTGTTCATGCAGAATAAATGAAGAATGGAGAGCAAGGAGGATCGCTACCCACGGGATGGGCGCCGTACGGAAGCATAACACGGAAAAGGAGGCTTTAGCTAACACCCGCAATTGCAAGGAAGCCGAAGCGAAGGCGCTCGAGAAAAGAAAACGAAACAGCGGCGAAGAAGGAGGATAAAAGACAGACAGAGACCTAGGGAGAGAGAAGCAAATTACTGCACGCCAGAGGGATATCATACAAAAGCAAAGACGTTATTCAAAAAAAGGACACAATGGCAAGGAATGACAAAGAAGAGAAGTGCCAAAGAGAAGAGAAAATAAGCTGTGATAAGGCAGGACGATGAAGCGCTGGCGACGAGCGAGTCCGGCTCACGACGCACTCCGAGAGGGTAATGACAGGCACTCGCCGCCGTGAGTCATCGTAAAGTCTTGTCGCTGACGTCACCAAGTACTAATCCGAGATGCGTCCTCGGCCTTAAACCCGAACGCCTCTCGTCGCCGCCGCTGCGAAGAAGGTCCCCGCTCTTTACTGTTGCTTTATCGAGTCTTTATGACCCTCTTATGAAAGTATTATTTCCGCACATTCCACTCCGCGCAAACACACACCCTACGGACGCGACACACCATAACAAAACCGCAAAATTTACTAGAACCAGAATCCTGTTTTGAACGTACCGTCGACTGGACTAATAATTCCGACATCTTAGTATCAGGAATATCCGCAATCGGGTTCCACGAATAGACGCAGAAACGGCGGATCTGTGTGGGGTCGTAACGCCCGCTTTGTGACGCGTTTAGTCTCGTTACCTGGCTGATGGGGGAGGCATGTGAGCAAGAGGAACCCCGCTTTCTCATATGCTTGCGGTATAAACCCTCAACGAGATTCGATCAAAAATGCAAGACTTCTTACATTCTATTTCTTGATGAGATGGTCTTTCTGAAAACCGTAATACGAAAAACATTAAATCAAAATTCAAAATTATAGCTACAGAGGGCGCAAACAGGCGTAGATATACCGTATGCCTACATATACCGTATATCTACATACTCATATAAACCAGTACACGGTGCCCATACACGTGAGATCAAGAAGAGTGTCTTTGTTTTTGTCTCCTGATATCTTCAGAGAGTATAATTTAACTCTTACATAACAAACATAGCTTCTGCATGAGCTCATGTATATCTCGTGACGTGAAACTGAGACGGCAATGAGCACTAGTTTAAAGGGCTTAGAGTCAGAGAAACCAAGGCAGAAGGATCTTGATTTGTAAGAAAATATCTTGAATCAGTTTTTGTTGTTGTTGTCTTGAGCGTTAAGAAATACCTTTAGAGTTATGCGGATCTCTGTATACGTTAGTAATGAACACTTTAGTTGTTCTTTATATCAAAGAGAGATACTTTCTATATTTTTTGAGCTTCTTGAGAACGTATATGAACTTTATTCTAATGTGCACACGTACCCAGTTGGCTTAAAGCGAATATATTGTAAAGTATGCGAGTGTGAGAGCAAATAAATTCTATACTCAAAGGATAAAGTAGGTGTTTGCAAAGTAATCCTCTTCAAGAAATCTTTCTAGTACAGGATGCATGCGTGATAAAAGATTTAATCATATTTCAATATTGAATCCGACCCATTGCAAAAGGCTTCAAAAGACGTCTGCACTTTCCTTTATTAGCTTGCGTCTCCTTGCCAGTGTAAACAGAAAAATGTCACGGCAGATGGAAGGATAGTCTCTCTCTCTTTTGCGCTCTCTCTCTCTCTCTCTCTTTTGCTCTCTCTCTCTCTCTCTCTCTCTCTCTCTCTCTCTCTCTCTCTCTCTCTCTCTCTCTCTCTCTCTCTCTCTCTCTCTCTCTCTCTCTCTCTCTCTCTCTCTCTCTCTCTCTCTCTCTCTCTCCTATTTTGCCTCGCTCCCCTTCTTCTATTTTAACTCTCTCTATTTCTTTCCCCTCTTTTTCACCTTCGCTGACACTCACCCTTTTCATCACTCATAAAAGAGTATGAAGTTCATACCATTTAAACGCATCGAATATATCCCACTTCAAATAATCCATTCAAAAATGATACTCCTAACTCAACCTGAATGCAATCTTATCATAAAAAAACAAACGAAAAAAAACGATACAAAAATGCATCTAAACAAATAGTATAAACAAAATCCTCGCTCAGAAACATGAAAACAACAGCAAAAAACAAAAACAAAAAACAAATGAATGTCGCGGGTCGGAGAGCGCAAGGGACAAGCCACAGGTAACGCGAGCCGACAAAACCCGACAGGACCATAAACACGGGTGTGGCTCCGAGGAACAACTCGAGTGAAGGTGTTCTCCAATCATCATTGTCTAAGTGAAGCGTATTGTGATGTACTGTAATTTTGTTGTTGGCGGTGTTGTTGTTGTTCTTTTTCTTTTTCTGAAGAATTTTATTGTTGGTGATTCTTTTTTTTTTTTTTTTTTTTTTTTTTTTTTTTTTGTGTGTGTGTGTGTGTGTGTGTGCGTGTGTGTGTGTGTGTGTGTGTGTGTGTGTGTGTGTGTGTGTGTGTGTGTGTGTGTGTGTGTGTGTGTGTGTGTGTGTGTGTGTGTATGTGTGTGTGTGTGTGTGTGCGTGCGTGTAATAAGGTCATAAAGGGTTGGGTTATTTGAGGAACTAAAGTAGATATTTTTTCTTCTGTTTTCTATCTCTCTTCTTTTTAGCGCCTTTGCTGTGGGTATAGGGCTGTTTTATCCTAGTAAGGTATAGGATAAGTGATAATCGTAATGATAATAAAATGTTGATGGATATATTGATAGTAATTGCGGTGATGAGCATGAAACACCTGCTACGACTTCCGTTGCTATTGCTATCAATGATAAGGATAATGGTAATAGTAATGGTAATGATAATCCTGATTTCGGTCATATTAATAACTATCCTAGTACTGATAATGAATATAGCAACATTAATAATAACTATAATTATAATGAAATTGATGATGATTATAGTAGAAGTTATGATTATAGTAATTATGATAACAAAATAGTGATAGTATTATTGAAGAAATAATAACGATAGTACTAGTAATAGTGTTATTGATAATGATGATGATTAGTAACAATAACAAGTATGTAAACTGAGGTAAATAGATGAAAAATGTAAAAAGAGGAAAGATAAGGGATTCAGAAATTAGAAAGAAAGAAATATTTGTAATAAATCAGATGACCAAAAAGAATTAAAAAAAAATGGAGAAATGAATAGAGAAATAAATAAAAATCACCAAAGCAGACACAAGGAGAGTAGAAGAAGAAGAAGAAGACAAATAAAAAGATGAATAACAGTAATAAGAAGAATGAGAAGCAGAAGATAAAAAGAAGCAGAAGAAGAAGAACACCACGCACCCTCCCCCCTCCCCCCCCTCCCTCAGCCGAGCAAAGAGCCACTACCTATGAAAGCTTCCTCCCCACCCCCCACCCACCCTCCCCCGCTTCCTCCTCGACCCCCCACCCCACCCCCTCCCGCGCTCCCTCCTCATTCACCCTCCCGCGCTCCCTCCTCGACCCCCACCCCCATCCCCCGCCACACACGTGACCTTACCGTGGGAGGCTTGACATACGATCCTACCCCCCTCCCCCCCTTCCCTCCTCCTCTCCCCTCCCCTCCAACGCCAAGCTGTCAGGGTTGAAACAATTATTTTTCTTTTACTTTTTTTTTTAGGTACTTTTGCCGTATCTTTGATTTTTTTTCTTTTTTATTTGAGGGGGAGGGAGAGGTGGGGGTGGGGGGTAGGTTTTGATGTTGCAATGGCTCATTATTTTCTAATGATTTTGCTGCCTTTTATTTTCTCTCTTTTTTATTTTCTATTATCATTATTTTTTATCTGGTTCTATATTTCTTTTAATTTTTCTTTATTTAATTTTACTCTCGTTCTCTATTCCTTTTCATTTTTCTTTATTTTATTTTACTCTCATCTATTTTTTTCGGTTTTTATTTTATTTTATTTTGGTGTCTTACTTTTCCTATTACTTAATGCCACTTGTTAAAGCTGTCGTTATGATTTAAATTTTCTTGTCCCAGTTTTTTGCGTTTTTTTTGTTTGTTTGTTTGTTTGTTTTGTTTTGTTTTTGTTTTATTGGTTTAATTTTTGGTGGTGATTATGGTTCGTTATTTCCTCTAATGGTTGTTGTTGTGTTGATGTTATTGGTTGGTATTGCATCACAATCACCATACCTTATAGTATGCTTTTTATTTATATTTTTCATCTATTTTATTCATTTATTTATCTATTTATTGAGAATGCTTTCTATTTTTATTTTTCATTTATTTTATTTATCTATTTATTTATTTTTATGATTTATTTTGAGCATGCTTTCTATTTTAATTTTTCATTCACGTTTTATTATTATTGCTTTATTTATTTATCATTATTCATTATTTTTTGAGGGGAGGGGCGGGCTCACTTTGATGTTTGTTTTAATGGTATTATTTGGGGTATTCGGTACTGTGGTGGTATTACGAAGGAGGCTTTTTTTTATGTTAGTTTAGCCGTGAATAATATTTGCTTGTTTGTTTGTTTGTTTCATTTATATTCCTTTTGTTTTGTTTGTTTATCATTTCTGTTATCGCTGTTGTTGTTATTAGTGTAATTATAATCATTATCATCCAAATTATTTGAAAAGGATCATCTATATTATCACCCTTATCATTATCTTCACGCTTATTACCATTATCACTCTTGATACTACCATCATCAATATCATGAATATCATCATTACCATCATCATCAATTACATACAATTACCATTATCATTATCAAATTAATGATATTCCTCCTGATGATCACCAATGCCAAACATCATCACTGTCACCATCATCACCATCATAGACTCTACACCATCACGAAACCTGACTCGTTCGTGGTGATCGATTATTATCATCTCTCTCTCCTCTCTCTCCTCTCTCTCTCTCTCTCTCTCTCTCTCTCTCTCTCTCTCTCTCTCTCTCTCTCTCTCTCTCTCTCTCTCTCTCTCTCTCTCTATCTACTGAACACATCTACGGTGATCAAATACTAGGAAAATATAAGCTACTGGGCCCTCCTTCTCTTTGTCTTTCTCTCTCTTTCTCTCTGTCTCTCTCTCTCTCTCTCTCTCTCTCTCTCTCTCTCTCTCTCTCTCTCTCTCTCTCTCTCTCTCTCTCTCTCTCTCTCTCCCACTCTCTCACTTCTACTCTCTCTCTCTCTCTCTCTCTCTCTCTATCTCTCTCTCTCTCTCTCTATCTCTCTCTCTCTCTCTCTCTCTCTCTCTCTCTCTCTCTCTTCTTTCTCTTATATATCTCTCTCTAAACTCTCTCTCTCTCTCTCTCTCTCTCTCTCTCTCTCTCTCTCTCTCTCATATACATATACATATACATATACATATACATATACATATACATATACATATACTGAACACATCAAATACTAGGAAAATATAACCCACTTGGCCTTGAGAGCAGGATTACACCACTTTAGGAGAGAGCAGTTGCCACATACCACCTGACAAGTTCGTGTTTTATCTCTAATGACCAAAGCGGTTATAAGCTCATGTCAGTATGTGGAGATAAGAAGTGGCTATTTCAAAAGACGATGGTGTTCGTGATAGCCATGGTGATAGTGATGGTGATAATGATATTAGTGATAAGGATAATGCTGATGATACTGATGATAATGAAAATAATGATAATGATGATAATAATGATAAAAATGGGTATGATGATTATAATGATAATAATAATAATAACAATAATTACTGATTACTGTTATCATCATTACTGTTATTGTTAATATCATCATCACTATTACTATTACCATCATCACTATCATCACCATTATCATTATAATTGTCGTCAATATAGTCATCTCCATAATCATAAATGGCAATTAAATAACAAAGATGATGATCATGACAACAATAATCACAATGATAACAACAAAGACAACAACAACGGCAACACAACACGAAGGGAGTTGTTGCCCCAGCTGTGGGTGTGTTTGTTAGTAATACGTAGCACCTCTTGGACTGAGGACACTTAAGCTGGCCGCCTCTCAAGTGGTGGTTTTAAGGCGTTAGTGTGAGCGAGGGAAGGGAGGGGGGAGTTGGGAGGGAGAGAGAATGGGGGAGAAGTTGGGAGAGGGGGAGGAAGAAAGGGAGGGAGAGAAGGTGGGAGGGGGAGAGAGAAAGGGAGGGGGGAGAGGAAGGTGGGAGAGAGGGAGAGAGAGAGAGGGAGGGGAGAAGGTGGGAGGGAGGGAGGGAGGGGGAAGGAGAAGTTGGGAGGGAGGGGGAGAGAGAGAGAGAGAGAAAGGGGAGGGGGAAGACGGAGGGGAGGGAGGGAGGGAAGGGGAAGGAGGAGGAGTTGGGAGGGAGGGAGAGAAAGGGAGGGGGAGAAGGTGGGAGGGAGGGAGGGAGGGAAGGGAGGGTTAGAGGAGGGAGGAGAGAAGAGGGAGGGGGAAGGTGGGGGAGGGAGGGGGAGGGAGGGAAGGGGGAGAAGTTGGGAGGGAGGGAGAGAAAGGGAGGGAGAGAAGGTAGGAGGGAGGGAGGGAGGGAAGGGGAGAAGTTGGGGGAGGGAGGGAGAGAAAGAGGAGGGGAAGGTGGGAAAGGAGGGAGGGAGGGAGGGAAGGGGAGAGAAGATGGGAGGAGGGAGAGAAAGGGAGGAGAGAGGTGGGAGGGAGGGAGGAGGGAGGGAAGGGAGAAGTTGGGAGGGAGGGAGAGAAAGGGAGGGGGAAGGTGGGAGGGAGAGGGAGGGAGAAGGTGGGAGGGAGGGAGTATTAAGAAAGGGAGGGAGTATGGGAACCGGGAAAAAGAAGGGTAGAAGGGAGAGAGGGGGAGGGAGGGAAAGGGGAAAACCACGAAGTAGGAAAGAAGTGACGACAAAAGGAGAGACGGGGGAGACCATAAAGTAGGAAAAGAAGTGACGACAAAAAGAGGGAAGGGGAAGGGCAAGACATTAGGAAAGGAGATGGATACAGAGAGAATGGGGAAGAGAGAGTTTGTGAGAACAAAATACGGAGAGAGGAAAGCGAATGAAGGAAGAATAGAAGTAGGAAACGAAATGAGGCGGAGAGTAGATGACAAAGGGAGGAGAGAAGGAAAGAACAGAGAGGGAAAAAGGGAAGAAAGTCAGGATAGAGAAAAAGAAATCGGAGAGAGAGAGAGAAAAGACACGACAAAGGGAAGGAAACGAAGAGATGAAGAAAGACGCAAAGAGGAGGCGAGAAGTAGAGAGAGAGTCAAGAGAAAACAAAAGATGGAAAGCGAGGTCTTAGATACATCTCCTTAAGTCACGAGAAGAGACGCTTACAAAACAGAAAGTTAAGAAAAGCTACGCCCGAGAAAACTTATAAACTTAATCTTATAATCATCCGAATTTCACTCACTGCTTGTCTAATGTTGCCGGAGATTTCACATTCTTCCGATATCTCTTGCTGTTATTGCAACATTTTCGTAGCTTAAAAAGACAAAAAAAAAAGGATAAAAATAGATAGATAAATAGATCAATGAATAAATAGAAAAAAATATGATAGCGATAGATAATGATAAATGATGATAAGGATGAGAATAAATAGATAAATCAAGTAAAAGCGGCGTGGTATCGGCCTTCTTAGAGATGATCAAATGCAACGTTGAATCCTTAGCGCTCATGTTGCATCGGGCTTGCATGACGCGTGGAATGTGGGCTTGGATTAATTTATATTCTCAGCGAGCATGCAGAGTATGCGGGAGTGGCAACATCGCATCATATTCACAACAAGATAAATAATAAAAATAAAAATAAATAATCTTATTCACAACAAGATAAATAATAAAAATTAATAGTAAATAGAAAAGAAATTGAAGAACGGAGTGTGGTTATAAAGTCGATGAAAAAACGAAATGGAAAAGTCAATAAAAATTATGAAAACGATAATATACAATAACAAAATTCACCCCAAAAATCACGAAAAACGAAAATAAAGGGAAAGTAAATGATTGTAAAAAAAAGTCAATAATGTCAATAAAAAAAGATATTCAATGAAAAAAAAGATCATAAAGAAAAGCGAAAAAATGAAAGATAAATGATAAAAAAAAATTAATCCTTCCCAAACCCACGCTCTCTTACTCACGTCATAGAAAAAAATACTGAATGAACAAACAGCGCGCTTTGGTACCACTGACATAACGTGACTGCATTCAATTCAATTCAATTTAAGCAAAAAAAAAAAAAAAAAAAAAAAGAAAAACTCATTATAATCACAAAACCCAGGATAAAACAGATACACCAATACAAGAAGCTGCATGGGCGTATCAGACGTAACTAGCGAGCGTGGGAAGTCTACTGTACACTGCATAAGAAAGCCTCAATATCTGTGTAGGCGGAGTCATTAAAAAAAAAAAACTTTGGAATGAGCATAAGGACAAGAACACTCCGATCGCCGTTCTTCCCGCTGGTTGATGATGGACCGAACGCTAAATTGGATTCATTAACATGCGGGAGTAATGACGCCGATGATGGAAACAAAACACCCACACGCTCATAGCCCCTGGCATGTGGTTAAAGAGAAAGGCGAGAGGGAGGGAGGGAGGGAGGGAGAGAGAGAGAGAGAGAGAGAGAGAGAGAGAGAGAGAGAGAGAGAGAGAGAGAGAGAGAGAGAGAGAGAAGAGAGAGAGAGAGAAATGAGAGAGAGAGGAGAAAATGAGCTAGAGAGAGAGAGAGAGAGAGAGAGAGAGAGAGAGAGAGAGAGAGAGAGAGAGAGAGAGAGAGAGAGAGAGAGAGAGAGAGAGAGATTGAGAGAGGGAGAGAGACAGAGAGAGAGAGAGAGATGAGAGAGAGAGAGAGAGAGAGATGAGAGAGAGAGAGAGAGAGAGAGAGAGAGAGAGAGAGAGAGAGAGAGAGAATATAAGAGAGAAAGAATGAGAGAGGGAGAGAGAGAAAGAATGAGAATGAGAGACAGAGAGAGAATGAGAGTAAAAGAGAGAGAATTAGAGATGGAGAAACAGACAGACACACATAGAGATAGAGACAGAAAACTCCTTCACAAATAAAGACCCACAACCTCTGAGCAGAAAAAAACAAACGCTTCAGATCAGCTGATATCAGACCACGCCACGACCAGGGATAAAGTCAAAGTTAACCAAATATGACCCTTAAGTGGAGGGGACCTAATTCACTTGTCCAGACCCAGTAACATCTCTCGTGGACGCCGGGCCGGGGATATTATCAATTTACACCCAGTTAGCGTGTCACCACTAATTCGCCAATTCAACTAGCCAATTTTTCGCGAGTGTCTTACGCAGGAGTGGATTTTGCGCCGGGAGGAAGGTGCCCATCAGAGAGAGTGCGTTTTGCTGCCGTAACTGGGTTCAGATCTGATGAAAGTATTGATTCGCTGTGATTCTCTTTCTCTTTTTATTTATTTTTTTCTTATTTTTCGGTCTTTCTCTTTCTCTGTCTGTCTGTCTCTCTCTCTCTCTCTCTCTCTCTCTCTCTCTCTCTCTCTCTCTCTCTCTCTCTCTCTCTCTCTCTCTCTCTCTCTCTCTCTCTCTCTCTCTCTCTCTTTCTCTCTCTCTTTCTCTCTCTCTCTCTCTCTCTCTCTCTCTCTTTTGACTCGCTATCATTCCAGTTCTCTCTGTTATCACTACCTCTTTGTTTTTCCTCCTCTGTTTCTCTTCTCTTTAGTGTTTCTTTTTTTCTGTTTCCTTCTCCTATATGATTCCCCGCTTTCTTCATGTCTTTACCATCTTTACTATCTCTTTTTTTCCTTTCTATTTCCTCAATCTGTTTTCAATATTTTTTAAAATTTTCGTTATTACCCCTTTCTCTCATTTTATTCTTCCTTGATAATCTTTTTTCTTTATCCCTCTCCTTTCTTTATCCCCCGCTCCTTACCTTCTTCCGTTACTACCCTTCAGCACAACTCAAACTTTCCTTATAAGGACCTTTTTAACATGAACAAGTGCCAAATGTATGCTTCCTGTAGTTTTAATTATCTCGCCACACCTTGCTATAGTTTCAGAAAAGCCTTTGTTTCTGCCCACACAGACGCCGTCGGGTCTTCCTCATGAAGCTGTTCAGGTATACAGCTTCATGAAGGTGTTAAGGTGGACAACTTCATGAAGCTCAGGAAATCTGCCCCGAACAATCAGGCGAGGGAGGAAGGGAATGGAAGGAGGAGGGAAAAAGGAAGGAGGGAATGGGAGGGGAGAGGGAGGAAAGGAGGGAGGAGTTGGGGGGGGGGGGGGGGGGAGAAGAGA
>NC_091557.1:10766257-10768757 GCF_042767895.1 Penaeus vannamei | reverse complement strand
TTATTATTACTATTGTTATCGTTGCTATCATTATTAGCGTTGTTATTATTAGTGTTACTTTTGTAAGTGCTTATTGTTATCATATCTACTATTATCATTATTATCATTATAATTACTTACGCCAATGAGTTTATGTTTTTGGTACCGTTGGTTAGATTGTTGGTTGGTTGGTTGGGAGGATAATTCAAAAAGTTATGAACAGATTTTATTAAATTTATACCAGTTATGACCAGATTTTTATTAAATTTATACAAGTTATGAACGGTTTTTTATGAAATTTATACCAGTTATGAACAAATTTGTATCAAATTTATATAAGTTATGAATAGATTGTTATTGAATTTATACCAGTGATGAACAGATTTTCATGAAATTTATACTAGTTATGAACAGATTTTTATGAAATTTATATAAGTTCTGAACAGAGTTTTATGAAATCTATACCTGCTATGAACAGATTTTTGTGAAATTTAGATCAGTTAGGAACAGATTTTTATGAAATTATACCAGTGGTGAACAGATTTTTATGACATTTTGCTGGTGACCCGGATCCTAAGCAGGGTAACTTAGCTATGAATAGATTTTTATAATTCATTAGCATTGCGAGATAGAGAAACACGGACGTCAACAGTGTACTTGAGAAAGAGGTGACTTAATGTAATTCTTCAAGTGTCATTTTTTTTTTTTTTTTTCAACATTGACCCTATTGCCTTGGTGGAGGTATGCGCTCTCTCATTTTCATCATCATTACTAATATTATCCTCGTCATTAATATTTTGATTTTTTATCATTATTGTTTTGATCATTGGTATTATCATTACCATAATTAGTAGTATAGTTATGATTAATGGAACTATAAAAATGAATAGAAATAAAATATCATAATAATTTCATAACAACATTGATACAAAAGTAAAATTGGACCGAACAGTAAAGATACAACAAAATAATTCATATCTGGAATAAGGATAATGAAGAATAAATGAAGACAAATGAGTGTAAACTATACAATAATAAAACTACTGATGTTTTTTGCATTCTGTTAGGTTTGAGGGGAGAAATTCGAAATATTGATAGAAGATAACCCTCGTCTCATAAATTTTGACCCAAGACTATTAAAAAAAATCTTCGAACGTCTCTTCTCTTCCTTTTCCTTTTTTCTTCTTCCTTGTCTTTCTTTCTCCTTCCTTTCCTTTTTTTCCCTATCTTTCTTGTTGCTATACTCTTCTTCCTTCTTTGTCCTCTTTTTTTCTCATTTAAAAAAAAAAAAAGTTCAATAAATAGTTAACTTTCCTCGTTCGCAGAGTAATTTGCCGTTAACCCTTATCATTCCTATCATTTCCCAGTCAGCTCTCGTCCTCAGGCAGGGCTTAATCCTCTCTAATTAGGGGCTGGCTGCCCTTAGATCTTGTGCCGAGTGGAGGCTTACAGGCGATGGTCAGTCGGTGGATTTCGCCTTTTTCAATTCTTAGTTTCTCTCTCTCTCTCTCTCTCATCTATCTCTGTCTCTTTATCTATCTATCTTTCTCTCTTTCTCACTCTTTCTTTCTTTTTCCTTTCTCTCTCTCTCTCTCTCTCTCTCTCTCTCTCTCTCTCTCTCTCTCTCTCTCTCTTTCCTTCTCTTTTCTTTGTTTTCGTCACTTTGCTAAACCGATCGCACACGCAAAGTATTTTGGTTAATGCCCAAGCTTTCACGAGCAGCGGAATCAATCTTCGATTTGTATTTCCGTTTGCATTATGTCGACACACACACGCCTACGCCCACCCACACGCGTCCACCCCCGCCCCCCCCACCCACACGCGTCCACCCACCCCCCACCCACCCACACGCGTCCACCCCCACCCCCACACGCAGGCAGCTGTGATCCTTGCCAAGTTTTACAACCTATCCTCAGCCTTCCCTAGGCGATTCGTCTGTGCCTTCGCTGCCAGGGACGCAATCGGGATGCTAAAGAGAGGGCGGGCGGGGAGAGAGGGCGGGAGGGGGGGGGGAGAGGGCGTGGAGAAGGGTTCCAGGCTCCCTCGGTCATCGCGTGGTTGAATTCTTTATTCCCACGCCTTGCCAATGATAGATTCAAGTCGATAGTGAACTGTCCAGCAATGAATTTCAAATTTTCGTTCGTGCCATTTATCCCAAGGTTACGGGATGCTTGTTCTGACTCTTTGCTATTGCCATTCTTCTCCTTCTCTACAGCCCACTCGAGGTCTATGCGAACATCTCTCGTATTCACAAATCCTATATTAGACCCTCTATTGCTCGACAGTGTTTCTCAAGGATAATTTAACGTGTAAAGTCACGACACATAAACCTACGAGTTTTTGAAATAGGGACATGACACGTGACCCCACCCCCCTACCCTCCACCCCGTGTTGAGGTACCCACGGTGAGGAGAGCCAGATTAGGGACGCGTGATTTACTGAAATGATTCGTGTCATAAATGCGGTGATTTTTAATAAAAGGAAATTAAATTTTTTCCTGCTTTAAGAGGGAGCGGATTGT
>NC_091557.1:10731257-10733757 GCF_042767895.1 Penaeus vannamei | reverse complement strand
CTTGGGCATTGCATTTCGGTCTGGCAATAGTCACGCAAGCCCATGACAAAGTGTACATTGTAACACATTATAGTATAAGTCTGCTTGGTGTGACTGAAGATGCTTGCTGTCACAGTATTGAGTGATACATGTGTTACTGCGCCGGCCTGTTGTATTAATATGAAAGGGACCAGTTCACCTTGAATCTATCAAAATAAGCGACCGTAAGGTTGAATAGACTCTCACTATTTTCATAAAAATAGATTTATGTGATATAATAGACCGCATACATAACTATATATATATATATATATATATATATATATATATATATATATATATATATATATATATATATATAACTATATATATATATATATATATATATATATATATATATATATATATATATATATATATAAAATAGAATGAGAGATGGGAACGAAGGGTGAAGGAAATATAGAATAAAACATAACAATCTCATAACAACGAGAGCACAGAGAAAAAGGGGGAAAAAAGGGAAAGAAAAGACAGCCACAATGTATTGATGTGATATAACGATCATACCGAAACCTCTCCTGCTGGGACCTCATCCCCCACCCGCGATCTGCGCTAATGGCGGAGAGCACAGTACATTATACGAGGCGTGTACTAAACCTCATATGTTGGAGGTGCTAGCTGTACATATTTATGGCGTGTGGTGAGGGATTTGTGGTTTACAGGTCTTGGATTGGCATTTCATTATTTTTAGGGCAGGTGGGTATGAGTGTATGTTTCGTATGTGTATGTGTTTGGGTATATATATGAATTTGTGTGTGTTTGTTTGGGTATATATATGAATTTGTGTGTGTTTGTTTGGGCATGTATATATAAATATGTGCGTGTATTTTGGGGTATATACATGAATATGTGTAGTGCGTTTGGGTATATATATGAATGTGGGTATGTGAGTTTGGGTATATATATGAATTTGTGTGCGTTTGTTTGGGTTTATATATGAATATATGTTGTGTGTTTGGGTATACATATGAAATGGGTGTGTATGTTTGGATATATATATGAATTTGTGTGTTTGATTGGGTATATATATGAATATGTGTGTGTATTTTGGGGTACATATTTGAATATGTGTGTGTGCGTTTGGGTATATATATGAATTTGTGTATGTTTGTTTGTGTGTATGTATGAATATGTTTTGCGTGTTTGGGTATATATATGAATAGGGGTGTATGTGTTTGGTTATATAAATGTGTGTTGTGTGTTCGTGTATATATTTGAATATGTGTGAATTTGTGAAAGCATGTATATTTGGTTTAGGAAAATCCAACTGATTTGTCCTCTGTTAATATACGATATTATCACCACCATTGATGTTGTTGATTTCATTAATAATTTTATGCTTTTACCTTATGAAAACATAATATAAAATCCATTTATTCTCTATCCTGTACATGTAGAAGTTACCAATACTTACTGAACGATGCATCTTTTAAATGCCTTATCATAGAATACCATACTTCGTTAGTTCTAGACTGGATAGCAAAGATTTAATTAAATTTGTTATAAAACTATTTCAAGCATTTAGTCTCCAAACGCAGGGAGTATTCAAGCGTAAAAAAAATCCTGACCTAAAAAAAAGAAAAAAAAAAAATGCGCACTTGATCGCATTGCAAGATCAACTTGACCAGAGCTCAAAAGAGGTATGAGAGAGCATGCAATATTCACATCCATTAAAAAGTTCAACCGTTTTTTTTTCACCATTCAGTCCTCACATTATTCCTTTTCGTAATGGCCTATTTTCGAATTTAGAGCGCGCGTGTTGTGAATGAATCGTCCCATTTTGTTCCTTTAATACAGCTTCAAAATACCCATAAATCACCGTGTATCATGGACTCGTGTTTACATGCAATAAGCTAATCACTGTGGACGCTTTGAATGGAAGATTTGCAAGCACCGGAAGGCACCAACGACAGAAAGGAAAACAAAAAACAAAAACAAAGGGGGATCAGTACACGTTTTATCCGTTTTCATTTCTAATTAACGACTTATTATTAATCATCTGACTCTCACTCTCTCTCTCTATCTGTCTGTCTGTCTATCTGTCTCTGTGTGTCTGTCTCTCTCTCTCTGTCTGTCTCTCTCTGTCTGTCTGTCTGTCCGTCTGTCTGTCTGTCTGTCTGTCTGTCTGTCTGTCTGTCTGTCTGTCTCTCTCTCTCTCTCTCTCTCTCTCTCTCTCTCTGTCATGCTGTCTCTCTCGCTCTGTCTCTCTCTCTCTCTCTCTCTCTCTCTCTCTCTCTCTCTTGTTTATTTCCTTTTTTATGACAAGAGACAAATGCGAATAAATGGATAGAATTAACAAACAAAACACAACTGATGAATCAATTGTTAAAGATCAGTGAGTTAATTATTAGGATCAAGTCTAAAAGTGATAGAATAGGAGAGAGTCTTTTCCCGTCAACCAAGCATCTGTCACGGAAACTGAGGTCGAGGAAATGACATGCTCACCTTGTCAGTGCTCTTC
>NC_091557.1:10711257-10713757 GCF_042767895.1 Penaeus vannamei | reverse complement strand
ATCGGCGCGGACGGCCAGCCTACCCTCGTGCAGCAGGAGAGAGCGCCGAGGAACATGAGCGCGCACGCCGCGAACGTGACCCAGCCCTTCCTGGCGCGGAGAACAGGGAACTCGTCCACCACAGACGTCACCAGGTTCTCGATCTGCACGAACTGGGGGGGAGGGAGACCCGGCGTTTTTCTCTGTTTGTTCTCTTTTTATGTCACGTTTTGTGCTTGAACATTCATTTATATGCTTACATTTATTTATTTATATATATATATATATATATATATATATATATATATATACATATATATATACGTATACATACATACATACGTGTGTGTGTGTGTGTAAAGTAAACAAGTGAACGAGATTCCGAAAGGCTAAACTCACGATGGAGTCGATGCCGAGGAAGAAGAGCATGAGGAAGAAGAGGACGGCCCAGAGCGGCGCGAAGGGCATGAGCGACAGCGCCTCCGGGTACGTGATGAACGCCAGGGCGGGACCTGCAAGGCAAGAGCTTTTAGTCCTTCGCGACTCAATGCCTCATCTGAATTACAAGAGATGATCACAGGGAAATAACACAAACCTTCACCTGGAATCAATTACTGGGGTCGGATTCTCAAAAGAGCCTTAGGCCCGTACTTTTAAAACCTTTCGCTAGTGCTGGCGTTCGTCTGGCGAAGCTACGCCAGGCGAACCTCTGAGTGAGGGAGGCCTTACTTTTAAACCCAACGTTCGCCAGGCGGCCGAAGGGATCGCCAGGCGTTAACATCTGCAGTGCACATAACATAACCTAAACTTAATTATTAACCTCGAGAGAAGACAAAAATGTTGTCTCCGCAAAAGTCTCACTTTATACTATAACAAAGGAGTTAAAAATTAACTTTATACTATAAGAAATTTAACTTTATACTTTATGCTATACTATACTTTATACTATAACAAGGCTAACTCTATGGTCCGTACTTTTAAAACTCTGTCAGTTATGGCGAAAGGTTTCGCCGGGCGATCGGGAATTCCGTACTATTAAAAGTTCGCCAGGTGAACTTTCGCCAGGGCTGGCGAGCGATCGTATTGGAACAGCCTGGCGAAGCAAAGTCGCGAGAGCCCTCCCTTTCCCGTGTTTGAATACCATTTTCTTGCTTTCAAATTATAAATTAGTAACATATTTGTACATGATATGATGTAGGAATCACACTGTAATTCTAAAATATCTTAAAATTATAATTCATTATGAAATAACGTACATACGTAGTTTTTTTCAAGACCTTCGATGTTCCAGTCGAGAGCTCAAGACATCAGCTGTATTCCTTCCCCCCAATCCCCACCCTCCCACCCCCGAGATGACTTATTTAGATTTATGTTGTTGTTATTTTGGTTGTAGTGATAATTTTCTTTTCACAAGTGTTACCAAAAGTGTTTTGATGATGGCATGTTTACTACCAGCTATAGAAATATAGCTGCAGTGCTCCACCGCCCTATAATGAGGCGTGTCTATCCTAACCTAACCTAATCTAACCCTTGTGGCCCAACAGTTAACTATTTTATATCGGTTAGGTATAGTAAAATGATTAATTTTTAACTCCTTTGTATAAAGTGAGGCTATTACGGATGTAACATTATCGTCGTCTCCCTAGAATAATAATTAAGCTTATTTTATGTTAGGTAAGGTAATATAATATCAGGTGATATGATATAAGTAAGGGAAGGTAAGGTAAATCAATATAAAAAAATCCCTGTTCTGTGCCAACAATATATATTTACTCATATGTTTATCTAACGCACTGCAGATGTAACAAATTTGTTTTTCCCGCGTTTTTTTTATTATTATTATTATTCGCTGAAGCGCTAGATTTAGCAGGAATGCAAGATGTTAGCGCCTGGCGATCCTTTTCGTTCGCCAGGCCTGGCGAACACCTGCCTTGGTTTTAAAAGTAAGGCCTCCCTCACTCAGATGTTCGCCTGGCGAAGTTTCGCCAGGCGAACGCCAGCACTGGCGAAAGGTTTTAAAAGTATTTAATACTATACTATATCAGCTTTATACTTCTAAACAAAAAATAACTTAATACTTTAACAAAGGAGTTTAAAAATTACCATTTTACTATTCCTAACTGATTTAAGATATTGAACTGTAGGCCTACAAGGGTATCATTAGTCACGCCTCATTACAGGGCGGTGGAGCACTATAGCTATGTTTCTATAGCCCAAAGCAAACATGCCAACATCAAAACACTTTTGGTAACACTTGTGAAAAGAAAATTATGCAACCAAAATAGCAACAACCTAAGTCATCTCGGGGGTAGGGGGGAAGGAATACAGCTGTCTTGAGCTCTCGACAGGAATATCGAAGGTCTTGAAAAAACTACGTATATACGTTATTTCATAATGAATTATGATTTTAAGGTATTTAATTACAGTGTGATTCCTACATCATATCATACACAAATATGTGACTAATTTATAATTTGAAAGCAAGAAAATGGTATTCAAACAGCTCTCGCGACTTTGCTTT
>NC_091557.1:10686257-10693757 GCF_042767895.1 Penaeus vannamei | reverse complement strand
TATATATATATATATATATATATATATATATATATATATATATATATATATATATATATATATATATATATATATACACATGTATAATTATGTAAGTGGGTGCCTCCTGACTTCACACCTTCCCCTCGCATTAGCAACAAAGCAGCCTTTGAGAGCGTCTTCCAAGCCTCTTCTTCCCCCGTGAACTTTAGCCAAACACCGCAAGTAACCCATCCTGCAGACGCGGTGATGTTGCACGATCATCTGCAGCCTTTAGGTTGTGGGTTTCGCTAATGCCCGCGGGAAACCTTAGAAACCAGGAGGAAATATTTGCGGGATCGGCGGCCGGTCTCTCCGTCGCCCCGCCCCTTCGCTGCTCCAGGCGGGCGTTCTGTTCCCGCCCCTTCGTCGCACCTGTCCCGTCACGTCCGTGGGCGGCCTTTCTCTGCCTCCGCTCAGTCGCTCGTCCGATGACACCGTCATTCGCAGCCTCCGTCGCACATTTCCTGGCCTTTCGCCACACTTGCGCCGTATCCTCACGGGCGGCCTTTCTGTCCCCGCCCATTTTGTTCACCAGCTCCAACACGGGCGGCCGGTCTCTTAACACCCATTCTCCCAATCTTCGCCACCTCCGGAATGGGCGCCTTGTCTTTTCCCACCCATTTTCCCCACCTGCGCCACCCCCATGGGCGGCCTGTCTGTCTCCGCCCATCCGTCCACCCACGCACCGTCTGTCATAGCAAGCGTGTTGACAGCGTGACACAGATGTAATTCTGTCGCATGTGACGTCACAATCTTGATGATTTGAATACGAAAACCAAGTGCCGTTCGAAGATGTTTTGATTTTTTTAAACTACTTTACGTACTTTATTTACTTCTTTCAATAAATGGCGAAAAGAACCTTACGCTATGATATCTAACTGACAACTGCAATAACAGCTATTATTTTACTTGTTATTCTTTGTCACGGATTAAGCTTGCTCGACCAGATTTTGTTTGATATGAAAGAAAATAATACAAATATTAATTGATAACTTCAATTGAACGAAACTTTATAAACGCAGATGATATTTGCCGGTCTCGTCACTGGTCTGTTTAGATAATCTTAAATGCATACATTCCCGCCTAGGGTGATATGGGCTATGCTCTGCCTTCCTGAGACCCGCACGTATAAGCTGCAGATTACGCTTAAAGATGGCATTTCTAGCATGAAAAAAATATATATTTCGAGGGAGTGAAACTATGGGATACAATGGGAATATGTTATAAACTAGGTGCGAGTGTGCGTGTGAGTACGTATGTGTGTGGGTGTGTTTGTTTGTTTGTTTGTGTGTGTGTGTGTGTGTGTGTGTGTGTGTGTGTGTGTGTGTGTGTGTGTGTGTGTGTGTGTGTGTGTGTGTGTGTGTGTGTGTGTGTGTGTGTGTGTGTGCATGTGTGTGCATGTCTGTGATGACAAAATGTGATAAGTATACATTGATCACATCGGCCTCATGTAACTAAGGACGAGCGAGAAACGTAAAGAAAGATCTTTAATAAATTGAGCCAGATTTACATTCGACAAGGCCAGCTTCCTCAGGATACTGTTTCAACGTCTTTTCTTATTCTCCGCAAGTACTCATCCTCTATGTCACAGCAGTCTCCTCAGTCTAATCGCGTAGATGGAACAAGGCTCCTTACCTCCTCACAGAGTCACTATCGGCAGTTCCCTTCTTGTCTTTCACTCGCGCGCCCTTGTGGAACTGCGACCTCAACCCTGCGTCTCCGCCTTATTTATCAGCTTGACCCAGAGTTGCCAGATTCCTTGAGATTTCTGTTTATCGTTGTAGTCTTTGTTTAATGGACTTCTTCTTAGACTGTTCATTTCTTCGTCATTTCCATTACTTTTTCGTTTTGAAGGATTTATCATTAGAGTAGTGAGAATGTATTGTAAAATTAAGACTAATACAAGATAATGCTTCATTAATTCTCCAGTTTAATAATCCATTGGAACTTTTTCATTAAAACTATGAACAGCTTTATTTTGATTTTAATTATATTAATTCTGACCAGCCACTGTTCTCGCCATCGTCATTGTCTCCTTTTGTCATAAGCGTTGTCTGTATTTCTATCTTCGTCACAATCATCTTAGTTGTTATTACAAATGAAGGCATATAACTGGAAAACAGGTTATGTTAACAAATACAACAGATTCTTATGACTTTCCCCCTAATGGTTGTGGTTACTGAATAGGATACAATTTTGTAGCTTGAAAGCTCTCATGGCTTATCAAAATTCTACGGGTGATTTCCATAACTTTTGATAATCAGTGGTTCCAAGTGCATATGTCGAACCGATCTGCATTAAAAGACTTAAAATTCCTTAGTATAGTGTTCGGTTTGGCACACCTCAAGGGGGCGCACTGTGTCCCGCATTGTTTAATATCTAATCTACAAATTATTATTCGATGCAAAGGAACAGCTGATGAATTTTACATTGAATCCTTAACTTAAGGGAGAACGCAACATTTTTTATAATCTATTTTCAACAAGGGTTAATCGCAGCGCATCATAGAGCATTCCAGTAGCAAAGTCCTTGTTAGAAGCAGGATACCTCAGGTTGACTGACGATTATGCAGAGCCCACTGAAAATCTGAAGAAAAGACTGATGCCCAATATTGCACCATCGATATGGCATTATTTTTCTTCTGCCTATTCTTTCTGGTTGCAAAAGAATATTCCATTAGGTATTACAGAAAATATATCTGCCTTGCGTAGATCCGAAGGCGTAGCACAGTGAAGACAAAAGCATGTCTCAAATAAATATAGACTTTATTAAACCATGGACAATATCGGTACGGAATCCATTTTATGTAAAGGCCTGTAAAAAGAACACCACCCCCTTTTTTCTCTACGCAAACACTTTTAACAGTCATCTCTTTTTAGTAATGTTAAGAGTAACATGAGAGTAGTTATATAACACTTCTTTATATTCGAAATAGAAACGTAACATCACAGCGTTCCTGGTTCACCCCAACAGGCATGGGGAATAATTTCACAGGCCTCCAAGGATCTAAGTGCTGGCAGAATAGTGATGTTGATGACGTCCTTGCAGTCATCATTAGAGGTTATGCTTACGTCAAATGCTGACGTTGCAATTTGTTGTTGCCAAAGGAACTACCTTATCGAGGGGCCATGACACGTCCGCAGAGGTGACGATGGTTTACGATGCTCTGCATATGGTACAAGGAGCCGACAAGAAAGATGACTGTATCTGCAAGGTAATGAGAAACTGTTTTCTTTTTTCTTTCTTTCTTTCTCCGGACGCTAATGATTTCTAGTCCATAGTTGCTCCAATACGTATGAGGATTCCTTACTAAACCTTAAAAAAGGCTGAACTCGATGTTTACAGCAGGTTATACATTTTCCTTGGGCAATACAAACAAAATCATTAAAACAGACGAAACAACAATAGAACTGGCGACTTAGGTGACTAGGAAAACGCCTTCGACAGGGAAACGCCAAGGAACTAATCAAGCGAAGCGGGACATCTACCGGATTGCGAACCAGAAGTGGTCATGCAAAGGGGATTGTGTAAACAAACCAACCAAAAAGAAGCAACATGAAACACGACGAAGGAGAATTTGCATCCGTCTCACGACAAGCCAAACTAAGCAACGAACAAAGGACAGTTCACGGACGTCACGTGACCGAAGCTCTCGACTGATGACGCAGCGAAACTGTTATACCTTAAAGTCAAATGAAACACTTCAGTTATGGAATTATTCATCCTTACTCACAGTTCGTCCACGCCCGTCCTTTGAAAGTTGATCCAAGAAGCTTGAAAACAGCAACCGCTTGCTTGTCACTGGTCTTCCTACCTCTTGCAAAACCTCTTAATAGTGTCTGCTGATCCGACTACTACTACTACTGATAATTATTATAATAACAATGATGATTAAAATGATAATAATGACAATTTTGTTAATGATAATGATAAAATTATAATAATGATAATGAAAAATAATGAAAAATAACAATAATGGTATGATATAGGTATTAATAATGCTAATAACAACAATAATGATAAGAATAATGATGAAGATGGTGATGGTAATAAAAAATAATAATGATAATAATAATAGTTGTGCTAATCAAAATAATGATAACAATAACATTAACACTAATAATAATAATGCTATCAGTAATAATAATGATAACATTAATAACAAGGATAATAATGTTAATAATAAGGAGAAGCACTCAGAGAGCGCAGACCTCCGCCATAGCTAAAGGGCAAAGATTATATCGTCGTATATAATCTTTGTTAAAGGGGTAACTGATGCAATCTTCAAAAAAATCCCTGGATCCGGATCACCACCATAATTCTAAGTCGAGCTAAAACACACCGGTAGAAAATTCATAAAAATGCGTTCTTAATTTTTGAGTTGTCCTGCTAACAAACCAACGCTACTCAAATTATAATAATAATAATGATTGTTATTATGATGATGATGATGAAAAGGATATTAATGATTATAAAAAATATATATAATAATGATAAAGATGATGATGATGATGATAAGGATAATAATGATTATAAAAAAAACAATTACAATAATGATAATGATGATGATGGTGATAATGATGATAAGGATAATAACAGATATAAAAAACAATTACAATAATGATGATAATAATAATGGTATAATAGTAGCAGTAACAAATATGAGCATAACTCCACGAAAAAAAAATGTATGATTTTAAGTGTTTTCGCCTAAACTCATATAACTTTAAAGCTTCACATAAAAGTATCACATCTCTTAAACTATCTAACTACACACTTTGGTTTAAGACTTGAGTTAAGAGGTTAAAGCTTGTGTATCTATGGGACGTTTCCATCAGAACGCTTTTTATAGTCCTTGTGTTCATTACTAACTAGCAAAGGTCTATTAGATGTGAGAGAAATCCAGTGAATGACGGGAATTTTTCTCAATTTTCTACCTCTAAAGGGGCGGTCACACGAGCGTTTTTTACACCGATAAGTCAACGGAAACATGAACTTTTCCACTACCCGCAACTTCCAAGTCGACAATAACTCTGATGAAGAAGTGAACTATATGCATCGTTCACAAATCGGGGAAGTGGCGAAGTGTCTATAGTCTGCTAAGGAAAAAATACTCAACTGCGTACCTAAAAATACTGATTTATATTGAAATGAATATAATTTTATCAACATATATTTTAATTTATACATTTGTGTTTTCAAAGTGTGATTAATTCTCCATGGAAATTCATTTGAGCTACCGTGACGTCATCATTGTTTACAAGTGCGCGTCTTCCAAGTTCCTCAAAGAAGCGTCTGTATTTTTTTGCTAAAATCAACAGAGTATGGTATAAACTTCTGCTATTTCTTCTCTGCAACCACGAACGAACCCACATACGCCGTTTACGTAACCTTTCAGCCTCCATTGTAGCTGCAGATGACAAAATACTTAAGAGGAGGGTCGCGCGGGAAATCTCGTGGACGCCATGTTTGTCGCGATGGTTCTTTTCGCTCCGTGTGACCAGCAAGTTGGGAAACCGCAGACAAATCGTTCCGGCTACAGGATCATATCACTAACTGGTTGTTGAAAAAAACACTCGTGTGACCGCCCCTTAAGTCGTGAGCGATCACCGATTGTTTTAAAACTGCCAGACAAACTCAAGATTAAATAAAATTTTACTTTGGTTAGTTTATCATTCTTATACCATAGGTCTCATTAATATGTCTAAATTTTGCTACAAGATGAGATGGATAACATCAAAAAGTTATTCACGTATTTTTTTCCAGATTAGTCTTTTTTTACAATTAACATCATTTACTGCAGTAATAAAAAAGGCGATTTTATGTTCTCGGGTTTCTTTTGACAGTTTTTAAGTGTTTTTCTAACGAATATCTATACGTGTGTAAAGTCATTGTATCAATTATATTTTTGTCTTCTCTGTTGCACATCCAATGCAAACATACTATATAAGGGATCGATTTTTAAAGAGCACACATATCGCTAAGGCGTACTGTGTACACAGACACACACTCACCCACACATACATATATATGGTAGAAAAACCCACAATGCACAAACTAGATTTTTTGAGGAAAGTGAGACAACAGTTTCGGAATCGTCCTCGATTCCAACTTCGGGTCTCATATATATATATATATATATATATATATATATATATATATATATATATATATATATACACACACACACACACACACACACACACACACACACACACACACACACACACACACACACACACACACACATATATATATATATATATATATATATATATATATATATATATATATATATAGATAGATAGATAGATAGATAGATAGATAGATAGATAGATAGATAGATAGATAGATAGATAGATAGATAAATAGATAGATAGATATAGATAGACATATGTATGAAGGTACGTATATAGATAGATAGATAGATAAAAATGTATATACACGCATATACATATGCATATACACACATATATATATGTATATATATATATATATATATATATATATATATATATATATATATATATATATATATATATATATATATGTATGTATATATATATATATATGTGTGTGTGTGTGTGTGTGTGTGTGTGTGTGTGTGTGTAAGTATGCATGTATGTATGTATGAATGTATGTATATATGTATGTATGTGTGCATATGTGTGTGTGTGTGTGTGTGTGTACATATATATTTATATGTTCACACACCCACATATATATGTAGATATATAGATATAAATATGTATATAGATATACATATATGTGTGTGTGCGTGTGGGTGTGTTTGTGTGTGTATGTACACGTATATATTTGTATATTTATATATATGTGTGTGAGAGAGTGTATTTTTTGTAGGATTAAATGTACGCTTCTTTCTTTAGAACAAAAAATAAGTACACATAGAGCTGTTGATGATATAACCACCCCAAAAAAGTGGTCCCAGGAATCCTGAGAGGACACGCACTTGCGTTCGCCCCGGAGATAGCGTTAAACCAGACGCTTAACCCAAGTGTCAAGCGGGAGATCTGCCCACCGAATAAAGGGCGAAGGGAGATTTGCGACGCGCGGTGGCTGCACACGCGGTACATATTGCGCAGAATGTCCTTTCAAACCATCTCTCTTTTTCCACCTCCTACATGATATAAATGTATAATCACATGTTACTAAGTTGAATTAGCCTCATCTTTAAGACAAGAAAATAACTTCAACACCGGGTGGCGAAAGCGAAACTCGGTATACAAAAATAATAATAATAAAGATGAATAAATAAAAATAAATAAATAAAAATGAAATAAAATAAATAAATAAATAAAAAAGATGGTGTTTTCACGCCCCCCCCCCTTTCTGTTTACTTCTACTTCCTTTCTCACCAGCCCTTACACGTATTAATTTTACCTCCTCTTAGTTGCTTCTTTTCACAGCCCCAAACCCTGGGACCCGCCTCTGGCTCCTCATCACTCAAACATCTTATCC
>NC_091557.1:10658318-10660818 GCF_042767895.1 Penaeus vannamei | reverse complement strand
AGGAGAACAATGTCTTGTACGACAGGTTCTACGGCTTTAAAGACACGTGCATCGATAGCCTGCGCAGACTGTACTGGCTGGGAGCCAAAGCCGACCTGGAAGCGAAGGAGTTCCGGAAGCTCGCTGATAACCAGTCGCTGACGTACAAGAATTTCCGCCATGGCTTTGACACGCCCTCGCTCGAGTACCAGTGCATGACGGCGAACGTCAAGGAGAACTACACTTGGAGCACCACCCGCTGCGACGTCCAGGCCTGCCCCGCCTGCAACTTCACGGCGCCGCCTCGCCTGCGCCTTCGGGGGCTCTGCGAGGCGTCCCTCATGGACAGGACGTTCTACCTGCGGGACTACGAGAACCAGCAACTGCTCTTCGAGGGCGAGTCGCACATGTACGTCAAGTGGACCGACGGGATATGGTGGATGAGCAGCCGCATGTTTGAAGACCTTAAGGCGTGGATGGTCTCCGACGACCCACAGGCATATCCCACCGCTGTCCGTACGTGGCGGGTCCAAGGAGACAAGTGTGACGAAGAAGAGGTGACTTTTATAATCAGTCTTTATTGACAGACGTAACGTTGCAAATAGTAGCTTTCATTCACCAAAACTTGAATCATATTTATAAACATACAAAACTTTTATATTAGTACATATGAATATAGAGCAAAAATTGACAATATCTTATAGCTACATACTAACCATCCTTTCCATAGTGAATAGAGCCGGGCAATATTCTAAATCAGAAGTCACAGCAACTCAAAATCATGATCTAAGATTAGGTTTCCACACACCTCATCAAATTCATTGCTATGGTTGTCAAATCTGTAATGTGACGTCTAAAATTCATCTCCAGGGTTACGATAAGTAGCTATTCCAACACCTTTTATTTCTCTCTCTAGCTTCGCTTGCTACTGACGTACTGCTCAACAGAGGAATTTACCTGCTTTGATGGCTCTTGCATCCTTAAGACGCTGCGGTGCGACCTGGCCGTCGACTGCCCCGACCAGAGCGACGAACTCAACTGCGAGGTGATCAACGTCCCTTCCGGCTACTCCACCCGCCTCCCCCCGCCCTCCCTGCCCTCGGAGCCCCTGCCGCTCCTCCTCTCCGTCAACATCACGGTCATCCGCGAGTTCGACCTCATCTCCTTCAAGATAAGCGCCGACGCCCTGTGGCAGCTCAGGTGGCTGGACAGGCGGCTCACCTTCAAGAACCTGAGGAGGAAGTACCAAGCCAACCTGGTGGAGGACCGCGACGTCGTGTGGATGCCTACGGTCAAGCTCCGGGACGGCACTGGCAGCTCCGTGGACTCCAAGCCGCGCTCGGAGGCCCTTTACGTGGCCCGGATGGGGGAGCCTCTGCCGGACGACGACACCATCATGCTGGAAGGTCATCTGTCTGTCTCTTCGCAGCATTTCTTGCAGGGATCTCAATTCTCTCACACAAATTGCAAAAGTGATTGTGCTAACATTCATGCTATGTAATCAAGCATTTATCACTTGACTGCCTTTTGAATAGCTAAAAGTCATCGTAATATTATCTCATTTTCCCCAGACGACGTTTATAGTGGATTTGAGAACATGCTGTTGTACCAGCAGGAGCAGACCATCACTTTCATGTGTAACTTTCAGCTGCGGATGTACCCCTTCGATCGCCAGTGGTGTTCGATCGTCTTTAACGTCCCTTATTTGACTATTGAATTCGGGATACTCACTAAGGTACCATTTTTGCATGTGCATAATGGTGTATTTGTGCTTTTTTACTATTGGTAATGTCAGCGTTTCACATTGAGGTTTATAACAGATAATTGTCGATTCAAATTGCTTTTGACAAATCTTATGCTCAAGTTTCATTACAGTAAAGTGTATGTGGAAATAAAAGAAGATATTGTCTTTTATGTAGAGAAAAATCATAAAAGCCATCTAGGACTATTTATCGAATATCCCTTGAAACTCTAAAATCAGAACAAACAAATATTTTCGAGGAGATTTAGTATGAGAAAATATGAATTAAACTTAATATTAATCGGTCTAGTAATGTTCGATTAAGTAAAGTGTCCAGATTTTTTACTCTTTATTCGGGCGTTCAGCAGTTATATTCAAAAAAGAAAATAAGTACCGTACTAAGAGAATATAATCACTTTCCGCAAGTACTAGAGCAAGAAAATGTGTCTTTTTTTATGTTTCTCCTTTTTTTTCTTTTTTATTAATTGTATAAATTTAACTCTGGCCAACCTCGCCCCATACGTACATTATGAATATGAGTAAAACAGTCTAGCACTATGCATATAGGACTAACAAATACGAGTGCGCTACGGAATGCAATGACGCACAGCAATAGAATCATCATGAAAAGGAGACAAATTAAAATGGTGATGCCATGCCCTCAGGATGGCCCGGGGGTGTTGTTCCTGGGGTCGCGGCGTCTCCTCGAGTATGAACTGCTGACGGAGACCTTCACCAACTTCTCCAAGGACGGACTTAGCTTTGTTAATGTCAGTCACT
>NC_091557.1:10640818-10645818 GCF_042767895.1 Penaeus vannamei | reverse complement strand
TTACAATTACAGTCAGTTGATTTATTGTTCAGTTGCGATGTACAGCCTCGATGGCGCAGTAGGCAGCGCGTGAGTCTCATAATCTCAAGGTCGTGAGTTCGATCCTCACTCGGGGCAAAACTATTAAATAAATAAATAAATATCAGACAACTCTAGAAATCGTTTTAGTGAAAGACAAGTTTTCCGGATCTTTTTGACCCGACGTGGCCATCTGCTTTCCTTGATGGCGAGCGAGTAATATTGAGTGAACGCCAGTACCCGTACCTCTGACGTAGATAAGTTTGAACTAGTTTGGCTTCGAACAGACTTCGGACTTTGGTTTTGAGCAAAGTTCAACATAACTGTTCCGTGTAGAGCGTCATGTGTTGAATTAATTCTTACACAGCTTTGGAATTGCTGTTGTTCTAATAGCTTGGAGAGTGGAACTGCTGCGTCTCTTCAATCGATCCGCTGAGCGCGTGTGTTGTCTCGAGAAAACAAATGCCTCTCCTGCCGTGAATCAAGCATTTGTCACGATTCAATCGCTGATGTTATTCAACCAATTTAGTAATTGGTCTTTCACTTTTTCCTTCGTTGAGATATTTCAGGAAAAAATTGTCTTGGGAAAGATATAACGGTATCAACACCATGAGCATATATGTGTGTGTGTGTATTATACATACATAATATACATACATACATACATACATACATATATATATATATATATATATATATTGATATATTGATATATATTGATATGCATATATGAATAAACACATAGATACACACATCATCATCGTCATCATCATCATCATCATCATCATCATCATCATCATCATCATCATCATCATCATCATCATCATCATCATCATCATCATCATCATCATCATCATCATCATCATCATCGTTATCATAATCGTCGTCGTCATAATCATCATCATCATCATCGTCTTCGTCGTCGCCGTCGTCATAATCATCATCATCAATCTTTAATGTCGTCAGCCATGCTATTTATTGTTGATAGCAGGAGCAGTAACATAACTAGCCTTCTTATCACTATTAGTGTGTCATTAATAATAAAGACTTTATTCCACAACCTTAAAATCTTTGGCCATAGACCGAGTCCATACCGTTTCAAAATTTATCGCTTCGTTCATTTTGAGACTCGCTGGCTAGATAGAGTGAAGTATTTTGAAGTTGCAGGTTTAATATAACACACGGGAGAATTACTCTTTTTCTTGTTGAATTCAGTTGTAAAAAAATCAGTTATAAAATTCAGAATGAAGAAATATCACCAGGATTCAGGAAAATGAAACATTTCGAGAGTTTGTTGTTGGGAAAAAAAGAAGAAAAAGAAAAAAGAAAAATGAGAATGAAATAAAATTAAATAATTTGCTAGTGGTATTACTTCAAATTCAAGTTTTGTCTCGTTGATTTAAATTTGAAATTAGCAGTAGCAGTGGTTATAACAAGGACAATAATAAAATGATAATAGTAATAAAAATATTGATAATAGTAATGCCAATGATGATAATAATAGTGATAATAATATTAGTAATAATAGTTAATGTTAATTACTATTATTATTATTATCATTATCATCACCACTGCCTCCACCACCATCATCATCATCATCATCGCCATCGTCATCATCATCATCATCATAAGCACAATGAGCATAATAATAAGGATGATTATTAGTATCAGTATTGTTATTACCATTATCATTATCAAAAATCTTATAATGATAAAAATAACTGCATTAATAACAGTTGGAATAATAATGATAATAACAAGAATGATAGCAATAATAACAAAAATTGGAAATTATAACGATTATGAAAATTATAATATCAATGCTGAAAATAATTATTATGATAATCATGAGGATTGATGATGATGATGATGATGATGAAGATGAAGATGAAGATGAAGATGAAGATGATGATGATGATGATGATGATGTGATGATGATGATGATGATGATGATGATGATGATGATGATGATGTGATGATGATGAAAATGATGATGATGAAGGTGATGGTGATGATAATGATGATGAGGATTCCCAAGGAGTTACAGAACGGGGCTGAGAGCACGCGTCTGACCTGTGCTTGACCAACGCCGAGGGACCGAAATTTGGCGCGAAATCCCGGTCACAAGCATAAACAATGTTGCCACGTCAAATGTAATAAAAGTAAAATATGGAAGGCCACACCAAAAATGGGAACTACATCATACACTAGCAAAGTTATACATATATATATACGATACATTTAAATACGATACAGTGAACCCTCGCTATAACGCGGTTCACCTTTCGCGGTCTCGCTGCTTCACGGATTTGCGTTGTACATTGTGTTCTGCATTCTGATTGGCTAAACAGTCTCTCCGCTTCTTCTCTACCTGTGTGTCAAGAACGTTACGGTGTGATATGTACATATACGTAAAACAGCCTGCCAAATTTAAGTTTGCAAATTTTCTCTAAAACCCATGAAGCCTTCAGTTCGTATTGATGATTAAGATAATTATTTTATACAGTAGTTATTTGTAAAAAAAAAAAAAAAAAAAAAAAAATCGTTTATACAGTACTTTTATTTGTTAAACAAATGCTTCGGCCTGTAAAAAGGTTTTGTTCTTTGGTTTCAATGTATTGTAGAGTATTTCATTGTATAATAATTGTAAAAAAATAAGGGTTATGCACAATGCACGGGTACTCACATATCTACAATGATGATAATGATAAACAAAATTATATTGATAATAACAACGATTATTATGACAACAATGAATATTTTCATAATCATTGTAATGATTATAATGAGAATAAAAATTATGAAATTAATGATAATGATAATAATAGTAATAATAATGATTATCATTATTATTATAACAAAAAGGACAACAGTTATATGATAATGATAATGATAGTAATAAGAGCAGTAAAGATAATAATTATTATTGTTATGATGATGATAACAATAATGATAATGATTAAAACCGTAATACTAATAATAATGATAATGATAATAAAAACAACAATGCTCATTATAGATAATGATTATTATTGTTGTTGTTATTGTGGTTAGAATGATATTGATTTTGATAGAATGGGATCCTTTTCATTCATCAATTTTCAATAAATCGCATTAATCCTTTGATAGATAATATTAATCCTTCAATATCGCTTTTTATGTGGTGGTTACTAGACTTGCTTCGACTCGCAGGCTGACCTTTCAAACCCAAGGAACCAAAAAAATAGTGCACATGCATCTTATCTCTTTGTTGATGCCTCGCTCACACGCCTTCAAGACGAGACCAAGTGTGGGGAAGGATTTTTTCCTCGCTGTCTTTCCTCGGTCACGGTTATCATGGGGAAAGTGTCAACACCGTGGTAATTTGTGCCTTTGGTGTGGAGGTGTGTTGTCAGATGTTGCTTAAACTGTGTTTTTGTGTTGCTTTCTCTCTTTCTCTCTCTCTCTATCTATCTATCTATCTCAATCTCTCTCTCTCTCTCTCAATCTCCCTCCCTCTCTCTCTCTCTCTTTCTCTCTCACTCTCTCTCTCTTTATCTCTCTCTTTCTCTTTCTCTCTCTCTCTTTATCTCTCTCTCTCTTTCTCTCTCGCTCAGTATCTCTCTCTCTCTCTCACTCTCTCTCTCTCACTCACTCTCTTTCTTTCTCTCTCACTCTCTCACTCTCTCTCTCTACACATACACATAAGCACGCGCGGCACTTCTTTACATTTACATACGCAGACCTTATGCACCCCCTCCCTGCCCCCTCCCGCCCTGGCTAACGTATAAGAGGGGGGCCGTCGTCTGCAGGGTGCCACTGAAGAGAGAAGTGTCATTCTCTGCATTTCCAGACATGGATTATACTGTGATTTTCTGTTTACTTCTGTGAGTATTGTTTTATGCAATTGTTTTGTTATCTAGATTTCGCGATATCTTTTCCCTTGTTTAACAGTGGTGTCGGATTATATTGTTGTGCCTACCGTGGAGATACATACAGAGTAGGACATGCTAACAAGGCCCTAATCGGATGTAGATGTATCATAGAATAAGAAACGCAGTTTTTCTACTGCAGAGAATGCGTGGCCGTGTCATGGGGCAAAAGCCTTCCAAACCCCTCGGGACTTAGGAAGGCTGGCAAGAGCGAAGGAAACTTGCCCATTCCATCTACAACCGAGAGCCACACGACAAAGCGTCAGTCAACCCAGAGTCACGCGTTCTTTGGAAGCACGACGCCACAGCAGCCCAAGGAGAAAAGTGCCCCTCAGACTAAAGTGCTTGACACAAGCGCTTCTGACCATGGAAAGGCAATGGGCTCTAATACTGTGACATTCCCTGTGCCCTTGATGCCTCCGGATATCTCGGATAAAGGCCCCATATTTCCGAATATCCCGCCGCCTTGGGTTGCGTCCCAGCTTCTCCCGGGCGAGATGACTTCGCCTCTCCCTAACACACCACAGGCTCCCATGCCTGTGGGAAACATGCTCGATCCCCGTGCAACCGTGGACAACGTTCTTCAGGATCTCGGGGCCGTTTGGAACACAGTCCGGAACCCCATAGATGGAAGGAGTCTGCCACTAGGTTCCCTCGAAGAACCTCGGGGATTGACACCTCGGCGCCTCCCCAGCATGTTGAACGTGGGCCTCGGAACCACGACGCAGATTCCGAGCGAGTGGGTAGCCAAAGAGCCGCCGGCTTTGGATACGAAAGACTCCGTCCCTCAGAAGGAGAAGTCATTTGTCATCGAACTGACGCCGGACATGAAGCTGGATCGCCTCGAAATAAAGGCGAATAAAATTCTCCTACACGGTATGTGATTCCTTGCGTATTCTTTCTGTTATCGTGATCGGCTGGATAATACTACGTATCATTTTACTCTTATGTTCGTTTCTATAATATTTGTTTCTTTATTTCTATATAATTTTCGTTATCATTTAACCTCTCGCGGTCATACATCACTTTTTTATTCTGCCCTTTTGTCGTATTTTTCCCCAATTATTTTAA
>NC_091557.1:10630818-10633318 GCF_042767895.1 Penaeus vannamei | reverse complement strand
TCCTGGTTCAGACATCACTTTCTACCACATGATTACTACTTACATATTCAATATGTGTTCTGTGTAGAAAAAATGTACTTATTGAGAATTCTCTGCCATGTCAACATCTAAGGTCATTAGAGGTGTATACAAAATACAGCAATAGGGTTAGGCTTAGGGGGAAGCTCCCAGGTAAGAAGAGTTCATACAGAATTATGATAAAGTATTGTGGCAAAAAGGTTACAAATGAGTTAACAGTTAGCACAATATATGTAACATGTCAAAGGTTGCAGAGTGCTCAGGTGCAGGATCTCAACGATCCTGCATTTGAGCAAGACAACAGCAGTAGCAACTCCTGGTCTGCCCATGCCTGCCTCGTCAGGGAGACTATCGCCCCCCCCCCTTGCCATACCTGTGGGAACTCACACCCACACCACTCACTCCATAAAGAGAAAATTGACACCAGTCATATGGCAGATGTAAATCATATGCCATAATATATGGCAAAGTTGAATGTTCAAAAGGTGGAAATCACCCGAGATCTGCTCTTACATTCATTGACAATGGACAAGTGGACAAAAGCACTATCTGGCTTTTGCTACTTCTCCTTAGCATAGAGAGCATATAAAAGTATTTCAAATTCTTCATTAACATACCACGATACTTGTTTGTACAGGGTTCATAGTAGTCAAGGCAGAAAAAGTTTACAGATTTTCAAGGCCTTTTTCTTAGCAAAAGGACTCCTTGATCAATTCTAATGTCACGGCATAATATAATTGAAATTAAAGTCAACAATACACCATGTAAACATAAACAAGGTCCGGGTAATTGATTCAGTTAAAAAAATACACAAGGAACACTATTCCCATTCTCATGATCTTGCAAGTTCAAAGTCCACATTCATCACGATTCTTTAACACCTGACCAAATTTAATTTAAGATTATATTAAGAACTCCCTCAAATTCAAAGATATTTACAGACATACAAGGAAATTCAAGTCCACTATGAATCCTATCATACAGTTTACACTTAGAAAAATCTCCAAATTTTGCAAACTATCAACATCATTAATAAACACAAATATCTGTACATAAAATCCTGCAGTGTCTATGTAAATATACTGTCAAATAGTAAAAAATGCATTTTTACAAGTTCTTTGAATATGCAGCTTGGGTCAGTCTCTCAAGCATATTGCTGTACGACTCACATGACAGACACACACACACACACAAACACACACACAAACACGCTCCCAACCACACACATACACTCACACGTGCGCGCGCACACACACACACACACACACACACTCATACACATACACTCACACAAAAACACACACATGTGCACACATCCACACACATACACTCATATATGCACACACACACACACATACAAATACACACACTCACACTCAAACATACAGATAAACATGCAAACAAGATATAGACACACACAAACATAGGCACTCACATGTGCGTGCACACACGTGCACACACACGTGAACACACACACGTACACCCACACCCACATCCACACATACACATACACTCACATGTGCGCACGCACATGTGCACAAACACACCCACACCCACACACATACGCATACAATCACATGTGTGCGCACACCTCATGTATTTTGGGGAAACTTTTGTGACGTCAAACAGTTTTGGCCTCATTGGATGTACGAAGGTGAAAAAGAGAGATTGTAGAAATAAATGCAAGAATGACCAAGACATGAAGATAAAAATCAAGAGACAAAAAGAAAGAAAGAAATTAAAACGCCATTTGGTTGACAAAGTGGAGTGTGATTCTCTTTACAGGAAGAAACGGTTTCTGGGTTCTGTCCACTTAACTCCTCGCTCAAAATTCTTGCCCCGAGTGAGGATCGAACTCACGACCTTGAGATTATGAGACTCACGCGCTGCCTACTGCGCCATCGAGGCGATGGTGCAAGAAGGAACATTCTTCACATGCTTCAAGAAGTTATGACGTTATTTAGACTGTATCCTTTCGTGTTATCGACCAATTGCGTCTCAGGAGGAGGAGGAGGAGCGTCGAAGGGCAATTGATTGGTGGGTCACTTTAGCCACCCACACGTTCACACACACGCGCGCGCGCGCGCGCGCGACCGCACGCACACAAACATACATCCACACAAACATCCACACACACACACACACAGACATGCAAACACACAAACACATCCACATACACACACACACAAACATGCAAACACACAAACACATCCACGCACGCACACAAACATGCATATATTAATACACATATAAACAAACGTTCGACCAAGAAACAAAGAGGAATAGATGAGAGAGGCGTAAGGAAGAGCGGGAAAAGGGCAGGTTTGAAATTATTACATGAGAGCGAATTAGTCACGTGTCCTCGATCTTTTTTAGTGTAAGATGAAATTTGCCTTAATTTGTATCCGTTTTTTTCATGCGCGCTGAGGAACGATCTAGAGTAAGCTTGCTGAGAAATCAAGACTCAAAACATTATGAGTTT